>NW_006408529.1:34538633-34545191 GCF_000296735.1 Chrysochloris asiatica | reverse complement strand
CGGACCCGACTCGATGGCACTTAACAACAACAACAACATATTCATATGAAAGTTGGACTGTAAATAAGGAAGACTGTAGAAGAATTGATGCATTTGAGTTATGGTGTTGGAGAAGAATATTAAAAGTATCATGTATTGTCCAAAGAACAAACCAATCTGTGTTGGAAGAAGTACAGCCAGAAAATGCTCCTTTGAAACCAGGATGATGAGACTTTGTCTCTCATACTTCAGATATATTATCAGGATGGACCAGTCCCTGGAGAAGGATATTATTTTTGCTAAGTAGAGGGTCAGTGAAAAACAGGAAGACCTCCAAGGAGGTGAATTGGCAGAGTATCAGTAGCAATGGGTTTAAGATTAACAGCAATTGTGAGGATGGAGCAGGACCAGGCAGTATTATTATTATTATTATTATTTGTGAATTGAGTGATGGTTTACAGAGAAGATCATCAGTTTTACATTCAATAAATCATATCTTTTACTTCATTACATGGTTGCAATCCCCTCCATGCACTAACAGTTAACAGCATTTACCTCTATTCACTTTAACCACTTAATTCCTCTCTGTGTCTCCCTCCACCCACATCTTTCCTCTGCCAACCTCCTTCTGGTTGTATATTGCCTGCCCCATCACCCATGTCAATGTGTGTCTACCCTCTAGCTTATGTGTCATTTTCTCCCACAAACCATCATAGACTGTTTCTTTTATCAAGAAACTAAAAAAACCACACAGGAATATATAATCGTTTAACAACTAAAGGGCACATTCTGCAAGCTTGCCTCCTGGCTGCCAGCCCACAGCTTTTCTCTTTCCATGAGTCTAGAGTCTTCAGCTGCTCAGTCTCTCTGGGCTATCACCTCTGCCAATATCTTTTGTGTTGCTGCTTCTCTGATTAGGGTCCCAAGTTCTACTCATGCTCTTTTCTCTTAATGGTCCTAGGGTCCTTTGTTCCTGGAATGTAAGATTAACTACTTCCCCCTTTTTGTTATATAACTTCTACCTTTACAATTGTGACTATCACAATTAAGTATGATAACAATTACTCACTATTGAGTCGAATCGATCCTATCTCCATCTCCTTTCATCAGACCCATCTAGACAAGATGAAAACTATTCAGTGGGAATTCTGCCTTCCCCCACACACTCTGAAACAAAACTCCTTCTTGAGAACTTGTAAGCCAGCCACTTTTGCCTTTATAGCCCCCCATTTTAGGTAGCCAATGTCTAAGTTTCCGATGTGAAGAGTCCTTCTCTCTCAGTTGGTATTTTGAGCTACTAACGGCACTTAACAACAACAACATGCATAAACATAGGTCAACTTCATCAAACTTTAGTAGTTTATACTTGTTGCCTTTATCAAATTTCTTTATCATCCTTTAGTTGAGTTCTTCATCAAGCCATCGAAGCTAGGCCAAGTGGGTACAATCTGCAAGTTTTGATGTTCTTGTGTGTCTCCCCTCACTTCATATCAGCTGGATACTTCACTGTCACCTCTAGCCCTCCATGGCTGGATCCTTGTTCATCAGCTCAGGAGTCCTCAGGTCTCACCATACTTTGGACCAACCAGCCCTTCCTGTTGTCCCTCTCATCTCTAGGTTGATAGGAATCTATGGAACATGGTCAAATTCAGCCCATATCTTCATTGCTGAGGACCAGGCAATGTTTTGTTCTGTTATGCACAGGGTTGAGATGAGTCTGAACTGACTTGATGTCACCTAACAACAACAACATGACATGGAACTTTGCCAGTGTTCCACTTAAAATGAAGTTCCATTCAGCCTAAGTCTCTCTTTACTCTGAGAGGGGAATGACCAGGGCTGTAGAAACTGCACTCTTCTGTTGTTCCTGAGTCAGAAGTTGAGCTGCGTGTGCAGACAACTCTCTCATATACCTCTTAGCCATGCATAGAAAAGGTCTCACGCACTGTCAGGGGGAAAAAATCAGGAGAGCCAAGTTTTAATTAATGTATAAGATACAAAATAGCTGTGATGATAGATATCATACAACAACCTAGAAAATAAGTGAGGAAATTAATAAGAGTGGTGGGTGAAGGGAGAAGGGAAAATAAGGGACAGATTCAGATGAAATAAAGGGTAAAGTTGGTACCAAAATTTCAAATATACTGCTTAGCACACAAAAAGAGGGCCCTGTGATGGGTTACATTTAGCAAAGAACAAGTCAGCTCTCATGAGACACATAGGTAATTAGTCATTCTCCAATGTCTAACCAGAGAGAAATTCCTCTTACACTGTTTGAATTATTATCTGCAACAATATTCCCAAATCAGACTATGACTGATTTTCTGTGGCTATTCAGTATATCTTTTAGTAGGCAGAAGAGAAAAAATCATTTTCTCTAATGTTAAGAAGGTATGGTGAAGGTTTCTCTCCAAGATTCACAACAATCTAGCTCTGTGTTCTTGCTTCTGTGTTTTCATGCTTCTCTCTCTTGCTCTCTGTTGTTGTTAGGTGCCATCGAGTCGGTACCGACCCATAGCAACCTGAAGCACAGCAGAATGAAACACTGCCCAATCCTCTAGCTCGCTCCACAGGAAGAAGTAAAAGAAAAAGGAAATAAGTTGGGTTTTTTTCTTCTTACTCTAAGTTAAGTGCTGGCACATTTGCACATTTGTTGTTTCATGCTGTCTTCACAACAAACCTACGAGGGGTTTTAAAAAAATTCATGGAAAAATTTCATTGTTTTTTATATGCGGTTCAGAGCTCTAGCACCATCCCCTAAGCCTGCTTGGCACGGTATTCTGTGTTGTTGGTGATGGAGCCCCTCACTGCACATCTACCTGATCCACCAGAAGAAGTGCAGCCAGAGTGCTCCTTAGAGTCCAAGATGGCCAAACTTCATCTCTTATGCTTCATACATATTGTCAGGAGGGACCAGTCACTGGAGAAGGATATCATGTTTGGTAAGGTGGAGGGTCAAAGAAAAGGAGGAAGACCCCCAATGAGATGGATTGGTCAAGTGGAAGCATCGATGGACTCAAGAATGGCAACAGTAGTGAGGTTGGCCCAGGATTGGTCAGTGTTTTGTTCTGCTATGCATAAGGTCACTATGAGTCTGTACTGACTTGATGGCACCTAACAACAACAACAGGTATAGTTAGGCTGCTAGCTTCCCATTTGTGTTCAGTCAGTCTAACATTTGGACAGCCAGCTCTGAGAATGGATTGATCTGGAGCAGAGTTACTGATAAATTCACGGTGCATCCCTCCACGCCACCCCAAGGAGTTTCCCACATTGATTCTGCATATCTACTCACCCAGAGAGGAAAGACATCTGCCACCTCTGCTAGGGAAATTTCATTTTCCACGAACTTTTTGAAGACCCATTTCCTCCCATTCTAGAGATGAGGAAAGCGACCCCAGGAGGTTTTAATAATGCTGATGCATGTTAGAGACAGGATTGGGACTTGCAGCAGAGTTAGATGATAAATCCAACATACTTACCTATATTTCTGTGTAACTTTATCAACCAGTAGATCTTTCTAAGTACCTCTGATGTGCTCAATCCTACAAATGTTCAATAATTCTGACAGACTCCCACATTTATTTGCTCACTCTTAGTGTGGGGGAAAAGGCCAGGGAAATATCCTTGGATAAAAGAAAAATGAAAGGGGTTTTTATCTTTTTTATTTTCCAGTGATGATTCATTTTCCTACATTCTTCTCTTTTTGTCTCTCTTTTTCTCATCCTCTGTTAAGCAATCTATATTGGCCAGGATGTTAAAAATGAATGGAAAACCATTGCTTTTTTCCAGCTTCTTTTTACCTAAGGAGGGCTTAGCTAGCTAGAGGTAATTTCAGTCCATTTTGGAGAAAAAGACTGCCTGCCTTGGCATGTTTTTATACATAATACTGTCAGGTTGTCGATGTATCCAGGACAAAGCATCTTCATTGTATTATGTGTGAGAGAAATAGAGTCAAAGTCATCTTAACTTTGTAATGAATAGTATTTTGTCAGAAGGAATATTTGGGTCATGGGAGGTTAAAGGAGAAATAGGACTAAAATGCTTTAATAGTCCTGAGACTAGCACAGTGAAATGAATTTATTGCTTTTAGTATAGTCCCCAGTGGATAGCACATAATGAGACTGGCTATCTGATAAGGCAGCCTTGTGCAGGAGACTCAATGGCAGGCAGGGGCAGCATTCTGAATCCTAGGCTGTCAGGAAACCTGAGGTGACCCTCACACCTCTAGCAGAGGTGGCAGATGTCTCTCCTCTCTGGGTGAGTAGATATGCAAAATCAATGTGGGAAACTCCTGGGGGTGGCATAGAGGGACTCATCATGAGCTTATCAGTTACTCTGCTCCAGATCAATCCATTCTCAGAGCTGGCTGTCCAAATGTTAGATGGACTGAACACAAATGGGAAGCTAGCAGCCTAACTATACTTGTTGTTGTTGTTGTTAGGTGCCATTGAGTCAGTAATGACCCGTAGCGACTTTATGCACAGCAGAACTTAACACTGCCCGATCCTGGGCCAACCTCGCTACTGTTGCCATGCTTGAGTCCATTGATGTTGCCACTTTTTCAATCCATCTCGTTGGGGGTCTTCCTCTTTTTCTCTGACCCTCCACCTTACCAAACATGATATCCTTCTCCAGCAACTGGTCCCTCCTGACAATATGTCCAAAGTATGAGAGATGAAGTTTGGCCATCTTGACCTCTAAGGAGCACTCTGGCTGTATTTCTTCTGGCAGATTGGGCAGACGTGCAGTGAGGAGCTCCATCACTAACAACACAGAATACCGTGCCAAGCAGGCTCAGGGGATGGTGCTAGAACTCTGAAGCACATATAAAGGAATATTTAGAAGATTGGATGGCTTACAGCTAGGGGAATTTGTAGCAGAATCAAGAAATCCATTGCTTTCTAATTCAAGATGCTCAGCTATTCCTGGAGCCGCCATCTTGGGAGAGACCAAGCGGGGGAAGGATCAGAATAGCCATGAATGCCTGTCAGAACCACAGAGATACAGGTGTGGACTTTCTTTTTTTTGCTATCTGTTCATTGGTCTCTCACTGCCTGTGTACTTCCATTCTGGTGACTAGTGGGGATGCCTGAGAGAATGGACACCCCACCCCCACCCCTGGAGGATTCTACTATGCATGTGCACAGATCTCTTCGAAATTTAAAGAGACAGTTTCCACTTAAAACCAAACGGCCACCACTCATCTGTCAGTTTGTTGTACTGTGGTGGCTTGTGAGTTGCTATGATTCTGCAAGCTATGCCACCATATTTTAAATACCAGGGTCACCCATGGTGGACAGGTTTCAGATGAGCTTCCAGACAAAGACAAACTAGGAAGAAAGAGTGATGAACTACTTCCAAATATTTAGTCACTGAAAACCTTATGTCTAGCAGAGAAACTATACTTGGGTTAGCTATAAAAGAAATTAAGCAATTTGTTTCCTGAAAGGAGGGTTTTTAACAGACTCAAAACCCCAAATGTGTTATCTGGATGCAGAATAGTAATGTAAATTAATTTGACACCTCTAATTTCAACCACAAGGCCACTTTTTGAACAGAAGAAAATTAATGGAGCAGGAAGGACAAAGGTTTGAGGAGTTGTATGGAGAGTTATTGCTTATTTGTTCAGAAGAAAAGAATTGCTGTAGGGAAGGGTTTCTGAGTTTACTAAGGAATAAAAGGTTAATGCATTTTCTTTCACTACGTCTAAGATGGAAAAGAACCCAAGAGAACCACATGTATGAACAAATTAAAAATTATGAAAAGAGAAGTGAAAGGAGAGAAACATAAATATCAATGTAGACATAAATCCAATGAATATCAATTGAGAGGGAAAGACAAATCCATTTCCTGCTTTCTCTTTATCCCTAATGGGTAAATGTTGAAATTTCCCTCCCATTATTCACCCGATTTGTGTTGTTGTTAAGTGCCACTGAGTCAGTTCTGATTCATAGTGACCATGTATAGGGTTTCCAAGAAGTGGTTAGTGAGTTTGAACTGCTTAAATCAGAGTCCCTGGGAAGCAGAGACAGTTAACACACTTAGTTTCTAGCAGAAAGGTTGGAGATTTGTATCTACCCAGATGCACCTTAGAAGAAAGGCCTGGCAATTTACTTCTAAAAAATCAGCCATTGTAAATCCTGTGGAGTACATTTCTATTTTGATACACATGGGGATCTCCATGAGTTGGAATCAACTGAACAACAACTGGTTTGGTTTTCTAAAATTTTGAATCATTTAATTAGTTTACCATATTCTACTATATTGAACACTGACTAAGAATAAAGACAGTAGTACTGGAGGGAGTACAAATTGATACACTATTTTTTAAAACAGTTTGGCATTATCTCCTAAAGTTGAATCTTTACATATCCTGTTGTTGTAAAATGCCATTGAATAGATACCAGCTCACAGTGGCCCCATGTAACAGAGAAGAACTGTGCCAGAGGTTTTCTTGGCTGTAATCTTTATGGAAGAAGATCACCATATCTTCTTGCTTTGAAGCCAGTGGGGGAGGGGTTTGAATCACCAACCTTTTGATTCACAGGTGAGCACTTAAGTGTTTGTGCCACCAGG
>NW_006408529.1:34537285-34538248 GCF_000296735.1 Chrysochloris asiatica | reverse complement strand
ATATATATATATACCTAACACCTTGGAACAAATGCTCATCATTGAAGGGAATACATGGCAGACACACATAGTTGAATACTATACATTAGTCAAATAAAGGAACCATGGCAATTATGTAGTAATGTAATATTAAGTAGAAAGAAATAAGACCCATCAAAGTAAACTATCCTTTTTATGAAGTTAAAAAGTAACTGAAACTGTGAACTTTAAAAGAACTACTGATGGTTGCAAACAGCCAGATGTAAAGAAAAGTCTGGAAATGATGAGCAGACTATTCAGGATTGTGGGTTGGGCTCGATTTTATTGGGTGGTAAGTTTGCAGGTGTTTAATAGAGTCCTGGTGTGACACTGTAGGATAAGCACTCAACAACAAGGCCGGTAGAACTGCAAGGTCAGTGGTTCAAAGCCATCAGTCCCTCTTTGGAAACTCTATACAGGTTTTTATGAGTCTGAACCAACATGAAGACACTTAACAACAACATCAACAATAACAGCAATGAGTAAATAAATATGAGGGGACTTCAAAATTTTCTGGAAAAATTCTACTTTTTTATTTTATTTAATGTTTTATTGTGAATTACGTGATTGTTTACATGTGAGACATTAGCTTTACATTCATACTATCTTATATCATTTCATTGCCATGGTTACAATCCCCTCCATGCATCATCAACCAACCAAAGGGTATATACACTACAAGCCTGCCCCCCTCGGTTGTCAGCACACAGCCCCTCTCCCTTTCTGGGTCTAGAGGCCCCAGCTGTTCCAGCTCTCTGTGTTATCATCTCTGCCTCCATCTCTGGCATCATGGTTTCTCTGGCTAGGGTTCCACATTCCGCTCTTCTCCCTTGATGGTCCCAGGGCCTCAGCTCCTGGACTGCAAAGTCAACCACTCCCCTCCTTTTGCTACAAAACATCTACCTTTACATTTCCAACCCTCACAGTCAGTCCTGATAGCAATTA
>NW_006408529.1:34534597-34535764 GCF_000296735.1 Chrysochloris asiatica | reverse complement strand
ACTTGATTGCTTGCCTTGATGGCTTCCTGGCAAACAGCTTGCTTATTCTTGTAGTAGCCAGTAATGCTGACATTTTTGTTTTGGATTTTTCCTGATGATCTTTCTTTGAAGATGTATCTTCTGCTGCTCTAGCTGCCCCAGGCTGGTCTGCTTGTCCTTGCTAGTGGGAATGTCCCACTTCATAAGGGTCTGAATGGGACTCAGGATTCCACCTAATGTCCTATACTCTGCAAAGGTTCCGTGAGAGACTTATTTCACTAGAACCCCTTTTAGGTATTCCAATCAGTTATAGCCTGAAGACGGGCTTACACGTTTTCTGTAATAATGTTTCCCAACATTCCTTTCTATGCCACTCAAGTGTCTATTTTACAATAGTATACAAGGGAAACCAATATTCATAAGACAGTCAAGCATTTTAGTATTATTTCTCCTCTTCAAACTATGCCTTAATCTCTGTATTACAGAGTCCTGTTGTTCCAAGGTTGAGAATACATCACTATTTATCTCTGTCCCACTTAGGCTATGCATCACTATCTCAGTTTTTATCTATCTTGTTTTTCTGCCTTCTCCCCCTCCTTGTATTGCCCTTCCCAATTCCTGAATTAAAACTCCCCATCCCAACCCCACTGTTGTGGTTCCATTAATTCTTCCCTCCATTTAAGACAATCTATTTTATCATGTAATCTACCTGAACTTCTGATCACCTGGATCTCTGTTCCTATGTGCTTACCTTCTTTCCCACTGTAATTATTTTGAACATAGATTGGCATCCATATCCTCTATTCTTATAATTTTATTCTGTTCTTGACTCTTCCATTTGTCAATTGAGTTCAGGGTGATGCTGCCATGTACATCATTCTCTGGTTGTTTTCTGTTCTTGTTGGTTCTCAGTCCACAGAACTTCCTTTAGGTTGTTTTTCATAGCAGGGTTGGCTTTAGCAAAATCACTTAGCTTCTGTTTATCCTGGAATGGTTTGATTACACCATCGTATTTGATTGACAGCTTTGCTGGGTAAAGGATTCTTGGGTGGCTGTTTTTTTCTTTCAGGTTTTTATATATGTCTCCTCATTGCCTTCTTGCCTACATGGTTTCTGTTGAGAACTCTGAGCTTAATCTGATTTGCTTGCTTTTGCATGTTACACTTTTCTTTTCCCTAGCTGCTTTCA
>NW_006408529.1:34530981-34533216 GCF_000296735.1 Chrysochloris asiatica | reverse complement strand
TCCTCAGTGCACTTCTACCCAATCTGCCATCTTGTTTGTTCCTTCCCTCCATTATCTTCTAATTCCATTTTCCACAAACTATTTGAAGTCCCCTAAGAGAAGGAGCTCTGGTAGCATAGTGGTTACGAATCGGGCTGTGAACCATAAGGTCAGCAGTTCAAAACTTTCAGTCACTCCGTGGGAGAAAGATGAGGCTTTCTGCTCCTGTAAAGATTTACAGCCTTGGAAACCCTGTTCAGGGTCGCTATGGGTTGGAACTGACTCGATGGCACTTAGCAACAACAACAACAATAGAAGTAGGCCACATATGGACCAATGATGAGAGTGTAGAGGAAAATTATTATGATGAATCCAAAATTCCAGGCCCCTGAAATCCAAAATGAAACTAGAGGAAAGAAGAAGAAGAAGAAATGATGCTGACTCTAGAATAGTTCATTTAGTCCTTGGTATTTAACCTAATGTTATAACCATGATGATGGAATAAAATATTGAATCTATTAGGCTTCTTGTAATGTTCTCATAATTAGTATTCCAAACAGAGTGATTGTCACTAGTTGGCCCAACTCTGTGAGACTTGAATCAAACACTGACAGAGTTTATATGACAAATGATTTTTTTCTGGGTATTCCAACATTTCATCACAAAAATTTCAAATATACAGCCAAACTGAAAGAATCTTACAATGTGCATCCATATATCTACCACCTACATTTTGTCATTAACATTTTACTATACTTGATTTATAGGAGCCCTAGTGGTATTGTGGGCTAAGCATTGGGATGCTAAGCAAAATATTGATGATTTGAATCCACCAGCCCTACTGTGAAAGATAAGGCAGTCTGCTATATATAAAAAATATATATATTTACTGTCTCAGAAACTCTAGGGAGTGGATCTATTCTGTCTAATGTGGTCACTATGAGTCATACTCGATGACAGTCAGTTGTACTTGTTTTATCAGATATCCATCTATTTTCTATCCTTCAATGCATCTTAGTTTCTATTTCATTTAGAAGTAGATAGCAAATAACAGTATGTTGTTGTTAAGTGCTGTTGAGTCAGTTGTATTCTTTCAACATACTTATCAATTTGCATGTGGAGGAAGTAATTTGATAATCTGGATTATATGAAGAAGAACGTGGCATCAGTATTGTAGGAAGACTCACTAGCAACCTGCAATATGCAGATGATACAACCTTGCTTGCTGAAAGTGATGAGAGCTCAAAATACTTAATGTTGAATATCAAAGTGGGTTTTTGATATGGGTTGAACCCCAATGCAAAGAAAACAAAAATCCTCACCACTGGACCAATAAACAGCATCTATATCAATGGAGATAAGATTGAAGTTGTCAAAGACTTCATTTTTCTCAGATCAACCATCAATAGTCATGGAAGCAGCAGCCAAGAAATCAAACACATATTGCATTAGGCAAATCTGCTGCCAAAGATCTCTTCAAAGTGTTAAAGAGCAAAGATGTCAGTTTGAGGACTAAGGTGCATTTGACCCAAACCATGATATTTTCAATAAACTCATGCATGTGAAAATTGGACAATGAATAAGTAAGACCATAGAAAAATGTATGCATTTGAGGTATGGTTCTGGAGGAGAATATTAAAAGTACTATGGACTGCCAGAAGAACTAATAAATCTGTGTTGGAAGAAGTACAGCCACAATGCTCCTTAGAAGCCAGGATGATCAAACTTTATCTCTCATTCTTCAGACATATTGTCAGAAGGGACCAGTCCCTGGAGAAGGACATTATGTTGGTAAAGTGTAGAGTCAGGGAAAAAGAGGAAGACCGCAATGAGATAGATTGGTATAGTGGTGGCAACAATGGGCTCAAGCATAGCAATAATTGTGAGGTTGGCACAGGACTGGTCAGTGTTTCATTCTGTTATATGTAAGGTCGCTATGAGTCAGTACTGACTGGACAGCACCTAACAACAACAACAACAACAACAACAACAGCAACATAGGGTTACCAAGGAGCATCTGGTGGGCCCGAACTGCCAACCATACAGCAAGTAGTCCAGTGCTTATCCTACAATACCACACCAGGACTCCAAATACCATTATACTTTTCCCTAAATACTTCAACATTCATATTATTAACTAGACCCAATATTTACTTTCATTTCCTCCAATCCTGATGCCATGTTTTTCTTCATAGAACCCAGCTTCTTGGATTATTTGCTCAGCATACAGGTTGAATAAGTATGGTGAAAGAATAC
>NW_006408529.1:34525736-34526668 GCF_000296735.1 Chrysochloris asiatica | reverse complement strand
TACCTCTAGATCATTTGTCTCAGACATTTTATCTTGATTCTGGACATGTGCTGATATGGTCATCTGCTTTTGCTTCTTGAACATGCTTAGTGTTTATCTGTGGCCTTAATACTTAATTGAGTTTGTGTTTTGGTATTTTTTTATACTTTCTGATTGATTCCAGGTAGATATTATCTTATCAGTAAGTGGACTTCCCTTTTCACTCTTTTTATTTTTTAACTCAGAGTAACTTTCACAGGTGTTGTCTGCCTCCCTGGTATATGGCATTTGGTATTGGTTCTTGCCTGGATTTTGGTGGTTTTTAGAGTGTGATTGTAGCTTGAGTATATGGCAGCAGTTGCTGTCTCTTCTTGGGTAATATAGGGAGAGAAATAGTCCCCCAAATGTGAAGGGGGAGCTAAAAACAGCAAAAAAAAAAAAAAAAAAAAAAAAGAAAGAAGAAAACTACAACAACTAAAAGTAGACTGGATACTGTAGTCTATATTCACAGTAAAGGGAGAGGAGGGAGTGAAGAAACAAAAAAAAAATCTGTAGCCTAATATCAGTATGGCTTTAATGTTGTCTTTCAGCTTCTTGCCTTCAAAGCTGCCTGAGAGATTTCGAGATGCCACTGTTGGTTGTTATGCTGTACCTCAGGATTTAATTTAATTTTTGGCCTTTTTTTTTTTAAAAGTGTTTCCCTGTCCATGCCCCTTTTTCTGACTTTTCCATATTAAAAAAAAAAACAAAAAAACGTTCAGTGCTGTCTCTTGGGCTGAGAGTATCTGTATGCATTACCCACTAGTGGTGCGGGTAGGAGGTATCCACTCACTCGGGCACCCCCGGTAGTCACCAGAATGGAGGTGTGCAAACAGTGGGGGGTCAATGAACAGATATATATAAAAGAAAATCAGAACAAAGCAAACCCGACAAAGTATATTGTCCAACTTTGC
>NW_006408529.1:34522939-34525636 GCF_000296735.1 Chrysochloris asiatica | reverse complement strand
GAAAGAATACAACCTTGTCGCACACCTTTCTTAATTTTAAACCATTTGATGTTCCTATATTCTGTTCAAACAACTGACTCTTGATCTATGTACAGATTCCTCATGTGCACAATTAAGTGTTCCAGAATATTTATACTTCACAATGTTGTTCATAGCTTGTCATGATCCACACAATTGAAAGTCTTTGCATAGTCAATAAAGCACAAATAAACATCTTTCTGGTATTCTCTGCTTTCAGCCAAGATCCATCGGACATCAGCAATGATATCCTTCATTCCATGGACTTTCCTTTGAGATTGGTGCCTTCATTGAACTGTTCTTTTGGAGAGTTCCTATCCCTCCAGTCTGGAACTCATAGTACCAAATAAAGAATGAAGGAGACAAATGATTTTCTGTAATGATTGTGAGAAGAGTACAAATGTGTTTGGGTGGAGGACAGTAAGTGTATATGCAAGTGTCTGCACAGAAACATGACACTAAACATGGACTCTTTTTTGCCTTTTATACTTGGACCTTTCATCTTCTGGAACTGCTACTTTTTCCTATAATGTCTTTTATCCTCCTGTACTTGATATAGTATAGCCATATTTTAAGACCACTGCTAAAGGTCAACTCCATGAGGTTTCTTCCCAGACAAGCTTCAGCAGAGTGATTCTCTCCTACTAGACTCCCATTGACTGAATTTATTTCTCTACTTAGCATTTAATTCTTCTTCTTCAAGTCTGTCTCCCTAGTAGGCTGTGAGTTTCTCAGGATAATAAGCAGTGTCTCAGTCCTCTTCTTTTCTTAGTTGCCTAGCATGGAGGAGACAAACAATATAGCCTTATGAAACAAATGGACTTACATCTTCTAACTCCCCTTCCCTCCTTTTTTCAACCAGGATCTAAAAACAGTGCTGTAAATGTCTCTTATAAAAGGGTAGGCAAATTATGATTTGAAAGATACATTCAAGGACAAACAATTACTAGGAACTGATTATGTGACTGTGCATTAGGGACACAATGTTGAATAGAATATAGTTTCTGCCCTCCAGGGTGTTAGAATTCACTGAGGAGACTTATCTTGAATAATTAGGAGGAAGTGAGAGAACAGGAAAGGAAAAACTTATCTCTCCAGGGGTGATGGTGGTGGTGGTGGTGGTGGTGTGAATTCCAAGAAAGGCTTTTAGAGGGAGTGTGAGAATTTAGGTAATAATGAATGTTTAGAAAGGGAGGGGCATATTTGAGAGGGTTTAGATATAGAATCATGAATTAACTAACTAAATATATATATGTATATACTCTCACCTATTGTAAGGAGAACCTGCTATCTTTTCTTGGATCATGGCAATTCTGGAGATGACCATTCCCAAAAGAAAGAAAATGACCACTTCTTCAGCCTACTAGTTTGACCAAAGATTGGCAACTCCCATTTCAAGGCACCATAAGATAGAAAAAGCTTTCTTCTATAAAATTAGACTGATTTTACACAACTCAGCAGGCAATGACAAGGCTCCCACATCATTTTGTCAGCGAGAGGCCAGTAATTTTAGGGTGGGAACTGATGCATTTACACAATGAGAGAATTTCCCTCATGCACAAAGTGTTCCATAGCAATTTGTGGCCTCACAGAATACCATTTATAGTTCCTGTAGTGGCAGGAAGATTAGGGGGTAGACTGATTATTACTCTAATTGCAAAGCTAAAGGATACATTGGTCATTCTGGTCTACTTTGCCTCTCAGCTAGCAGGGACTGCCCAGTTTGGCTTTCAGTGTTGGAGAGGCAAAATGGAAAGAGTCAATCAGTTCTCTTAGATGTTGTCTTTCAGCTCTTATGTTTCTGTGTCCGTTGCTAACTGTAGCCTAGGGTCTGTAGTTTTTCCCAGAATAATGTGCTGTCTTTATCTTATTTTTATTATTTAAAAAAATATCATAAATCCTTCTTTGGGGAGGCAACCTTGATTAAGGAAGCTACATCTTTAAAATAAAATCCTCAAAGAAATCCTGATGGCATTGCCTAAGCTTTACTCTCATCATATCTAAATAGTTCATTTAAAAGTTGTATTTTATTCTTACTAAATACTTGCATGGTTCCCAATTTGCTCTTTGCAAGAAAGAAATAAATATGGTCTCCTGTCTGGATTTTTTTGGAGAGGCATGTACCAGGAGCTCCCTTTGTTGGGCTCAACTAATTGTTAATTAAGCAGTGATGGATGTAAATTGCACAGTTGGCATTTGGGGCTCACAGGTTCATCGCTCATTTCTTTTATTTAAAGAAGACAGGTTGAAATACTAAGAGAGTAGTACATGTGGCACTAAAGACTCCTGGTATGGCTCTGTAAGATCAGCACTGGACTGTGAACCACAAGGTCAGCAGTTCAAACCCACCAGCTGCTCCTTGGAAGCCTAATACAGGATCACTATAGTTGGAACCAACTTGCCAGCACTGAGCAAAAACAAAGATGTGGTGTATAGTGTGAGAAATGTCTATATCGACAAACACTCAAGATATCCACTCATTTTAGTGAGAGTGGGGTTTTAGTTATTCAATTTTGTAAAATTGGGCACCCGACCCAGTAAATATGGGCAGATGTGCCACATGGCTGACCTGCAAACAGTTTTTTAAAATGTTTTGTTGTGAATTATGTGATAGTTTACATGGGAGAACATTAGCTTTACATTTATCCTATCATATATCGTTACACTGCCATGGTTACA
>NW_006408529.1:34521502-34522839 GCF_000296735.1 Chrysochloris asiatica | reverse complement strand
TTGAAAGTTTTCAATTTTTATTTAATCAATTTCTGGTGCCTTGTTCTTTGTCAATTCCTTCAATGCACCTTGGACTTCCTCCTTCAGTATCATTGGCTCTTGATCATATGCTACCTCTTGAAACAGTTGAACATTAGCCATTTCATTTTGGTACATAGACTCAGTGTATTCCTTCCATCTTTTCTTGATGGAACATGTATTCCTTCCATCTTCACCACTCATCTGTCAGTTTGTCCTACTGTGGTGGCTTGTGAGTTGCTGTGATTCTGAAAGCTATCATCAGGGTAACTCATGGTAGACAGGTTTCATATGAGCTTCCAGATGAAGACAGACTAGGAAGAAGGAGTGATGAACTACTTCCGAATATTTAGTCACTGAAAACCTTATGAATAGCAGAGAAACACTGTCAGATATAATGCTAGAAAATGAGCCCCTCAGGTTGGAAGGCACTCAAAATGCAACTGGGGAAGAGCTGCCTCCTCAAAGTAGAGTTGACCGTGATGATGAAAATGGAATAAAGCTCATGGGAGAAAAGCCCACGGGACCTTCATTTGCTGATGGGGCAGAACTCAAAATGAAGAGAAACAGCTGTAAACATCCTTTGCAAATCAAAACATGGAATGTATGAAGCATGAATCTGGGAAAACTGGAAGTTGTCAAATTGAAATGGAATGCATAAACATCGATATTTTAGACATTAGTGAGCTGAAATGGACTGGTATTGGCCATTTTGAATCTGATGACCACATGGTTTACTATGCCAGAAATGGCAACTTGAAGAGGAATGGTGTTGCCTTCATTGACAAAAAGAGCATATCCAGATCAGTCATGAGGTACAACATTGTCTGTGATAGGAAATATTCATGTGCCTACAGGGTATCCCAGTTAATACCACTATTATTCAAATTTACACACTAATCACTAAATCCAGTGAGAATCAAATAGAAGAATTCTACCAACTTCTTCCATTTAAAAATCGATCAAACATGCAATCAAGATGTATTGATCATTACTGGTGATTGGAATGCAAAGGTTGGGAGCAAAGAGGAAGGATTAGTAGTTGGAAAATATGGCCTTGGTGACAGAAATGATGCTGTAGAATGCATGATAGAATTATGCAAAACCTATGATTTGTTCACTTCAAATAACTTCTTTAGACAGCATAAGAGACGGCTATACACATGGACCTCACCAGATGGAACACATAGAAATCAAATTGGTTACATCTGCGGCAAGAGACTATGGAAAAGCTCCATATCATCAGTGAAAACAAGGCCAGGGACAGACTCAATTACTCATATTCAAATTCAAACTGAAGCTGAAGAAAATGAAAACAA
>NW_006408529.1:34517558-34520666 GCF_000296735.1 Chrysochloris asiatica | reverse complement strand
TAAATCTTATTTCTGAAAGGCACATTAAAATATTATGCCTTCCTCACATACTATTTCCTTAAATTGTCCAATAAGAAAGTTATTGAGTGGGCCATGTTGTTAACCCCTCCTGGTTGATGATGAAATTGAAAACACAAGGAAGACTGAGTGACTCAGTTAAACCACTTGAGAGTTAATGATGAAACAGACCCCAGTCCACCATCTGTCTCATGCTACTACTACTGGGGCCAGGTGACAACTGTCTTTCTTAGCATTATGTTTAAGTGATTTTGTTTATGATTTCTCCCTTACTTTGTCCTACTGCATCTTTCACGCTGAGAGAGTAAAAATTAGCTCAAACTAAGGTGTCCTGGTGTGGTGCTGTAGGATAAGCAGTGGACTGCAAAGGCGATTTGAACATTAAGATTGGCAGTTCAAACTCACCAGCCGCTCCTCAGAAACCCTATAGAGGTTTAGCTATGAGTTGGAACCAATTCGATGGCATTTAACAACAACAACAATAAGAATAAAACGTAAAACATCTGCCCTGCTGCTCATCAGTCTGACAGATTAAGATACAGATGCAGATTAAGTCGGCTGCAAAGTTCACAGCAAACAGTCTTCTTCCCAAAGACATTTTGCCACTGGAGTGTTATGATGACTCCCTCTTTTGTGGGTGATCTTCCTATTTCTTATTCACTGAGAAAACTTGCTCTCTAAAATTTTAGATTGTCTGAACCTTTGTACTTTGAAATTATACCAGAAAGCATAAAGTGTTCCACTTTTGCTTGGAAGATCAAAGTCACTGTGAGGAGGCAGTCCTTTGAATGAGCAGGCGGCAGCTATGGTCACCCCCATTCCTCCCTCTCCTAACAACTCTGTTAATAAATCACTGAACAAACTCAACATTGCAACACCATGCCTACAGGTTTGTGTAAAGGTCAGCAGGGTAAAAGAAATACAGTTCCAGGTTAGGTGTCAAGGTGTCTAAAAACTCCTTCCTTGGTAGTCAAGCAGGAAAACTTGCCATGTAGTGGGTCACATAGGAGTCCTGGTGTGGCATTGTGAGTTAATGAACTAGACTGCAAAGCTATTTGAACTGCAAGGTAAGCGGTTCAAGCTCACCAGCTGCTCCTTGGAAACCGTATACAGGATCACCATGGATCGGAACCAACTCGACGGGACTTTACAACAACAACAACAACGGGTCACATCGACTGGTGTATAAAATGGTGGGGGAAAGGATTTTTCTCTGTCTCTTTAGTTATGGTGCTAGTGGAGCACACATAGCATTAGGCTTAAAGCCCACCTAAGAGGACCTACCTGGCCTCTCAGGTAGACTCCCATTTTATCTCTCAGCCACAGTTCATGGAGGAGGAGTTGCGTGGAATAATTCTTTATATCTTCTAGGACAGTTTCCAGAAAATAGGATGGATTGGCATGCTATGTAACTGTCCCATTGAAGTCTCTTACCTATGACACAAAGTGAGATGTGTGAGGAAGTTTTCCATCTTGCCAGACAGCTTTTGAATTAAGGGGATGGCTCACTGGCTGTATGTTGCCTGCTTCCTTTTGTAAGTCATAAAAGCTACAGAATACTGTGATGTTTATGGAGCATTCCATAAAAGTTATTAGTTACACTTTTCTAATGTCCTCTGGCTATCTTGAAATTGGGTATCTCCTGTGAGTACCGCACATTCTTGTCGCAATGCCACCCAGAAGCAGCCTGATAACCAAAGCAGGTGAAGAGCTTCAGATCATGTTTTTTTTTTTTAAAAAAAAAAACACATGAATTTTGTAGGTTCTAAGGAAATAAGACCCAGAGTCCATTTCCTAGTCCTCATCTATTGTCGACTCTTTTACACACGGTTCTACTTTGGGTTGAACCTATAAAAATACTGCTTCATCTGAATTTCACCCCAATGTTGATCTTCCCTAAATCAAATACTATTTTCCCTTGTTTGGGAAAATACACCAGACATTTAGTCTGGTGTTCTGTCTCCTCCATTATAAGAAGCCAGACCAATAAATCTGGCATTGTTAAGAGTGTAGGGTTGTCCTTGGGGATCTTTGGTTGATTGGTATTTTATTATAATATTGTTGTTAGTGCCATAGACTCATTTCTGGAATTTGGAAGTTACTGGCCTATCGTGGCCTTGAAGTATTCTGGATCTATTCACGAAGTCAATGGGAAAACTTGATTCAGTGCCCAGTTGTGGACTGGTTTGTTCTACCGTCTACCAAGGCCATGGCTCTAGGCAGAGGGGGTGGGTCAGCAATTGTATTTCAGGAGTAGAAGGTTCCACCCTCGTTCCTAGGCTTTTAGTCCACTGGTTCTAGGTCCATTGAAGGGGAAGCACTGTTCATCCTTATCATTATAAAGGAGCTGGCTTCTTTACCCACATTCCAGCTGGCATGTGACTTCTGTGTATCACTATTCTGAGGTCCTGGCCTCCTTTTAGTACAATGAGTTATTTACCTTTTGTGTGTGTGGGTTGACTATGTCTGTTTTGTTATTTATCCTTGCTTGTAGTTTTGATCAGGGATTGAAGGTGGGAAATCAGTAATGTAAGATTTTGCCCAAAAGTTCTGGATTGAAAACTTCAGAGGCACTGAGCTCTAAAAGATGATAAAGTTCCTCAAACATGTGAATTTTAAATGACAATATTACTAAGCTATACAGATATAAAGCTACCTGACAACATTCTGGCTTTCTTAAGATGACTGTGCTTTGTGTGTGTGTATGTAGTTTGTTGTGACTTTTGTTTAAATATTCACTCTCAAATCTCTTCATTTTCTTCTTGCCTCTGCTTTGTTAATTTCCCAAGCATGTACATTTGTTGTTAAGTGCCATCAAATTGGTTCAGACTCATAGAGACCCTGTTTAGGGTTTCCAGAGAGCGGCCGGTATTTTTGAACTGTTGCCTTGCTGTTCAAGCCGATCTTGAAGTCCAGTGCTTATCCTACAACACCACATCAGGATTGTAAGTACAAAATACCCACTGCCTTTCGTATGACTTTTTTTTTCGGGTGGGAATAAAAAGCTGTGAAATTGTTCAACCTACTTTGTAACCAAAGAAGCAAAGCTGTGTAATGGAGTTTTTTTGTTTTGTTTTGTTTTGTTTTTTT
>NW_006408529.1:34515985-34517458 GCF_000296735.1 Chrysochloris asiatica | reverse complement strand
AGCAAAGAATCCCCCCACCCTTTTAGTATGGGTTCTTTTTCTTAGTCTTTTACAGTAGTGGTCCTATGCAGTATTTCTCTTTTTGTGATTTACTAATTTCACTCAACCTAATATCCTCAAGATTCATCCGTGTTATATGTCGGCTTGCAGCTTCCTTATTATTCTTCAAGGTAGCATAATATTCCATTGTGTGTATGTACCACAGTTTGTTTATCCATTCTTCAGTTGATGGGCACTTAGTCTTTCTCCATCTTTTTGCTATTGTAAATTGTGCAGCTATGAACATTGGTTTGCATATATCTACTCATGTTATGGCTCATATTTCTTGTGGGTAAATACCAAGTGGAGGAATTGCTGGATTATAAGGCATTTCTATTTCTAATCTTCTGAGGAAGTGTCATATTGCTTTCCAGAGAGGTTGGACAATTTTGCAATCCCACCAGCAACGCAGGAGCATCCCAGTCTCTCCACATCCTTGTCAGCATTTATTGTCCTCTACTTTTTTGATCTTTGCTATTATTGCTGGTGTGAGATGATATCTTATTATTGTTTTAATTTGCATCTCTGTAATGGCTAGTGATAGTGAACATTTCTTCATAGGTTTGTTGGCTGCTTGGATTTCCTCCTTAGTGAAGTGTCTGTTCATGTTCTGTGCCCATTTTTCTTGTAGAGGTGTTGTAGTTTCCTATATATTTTAGAAATGAGTCCCTTGTCTGATGTGTCATTTTAAAAGAATTTTTCCTATTCTGTGGGTTCCATTTTTACTTTTTTGGTGAAGTCTTTTGTGCACATAAATTTTTAATTTTTATTATGTCCCAATCATCTATTTTGTCTCCTTTTGTTTGTGTAGGTTTCAAAATGTTTTGTAGTCTGTGTATTCCTTGAATTAGAGCCCTCACATTTGTCCCTATTTTTTCATTGATGGCCATCATAATTCTGAAATTCACATTTAGGCCTTTAATCCATGCTGTGTTGGTTTTTGTATAAAGTGTGAGGTGAAGGTTTTGTTCCAATATTTTGTATATCACTTTCCAGTTCTGTCAGCACCATCTGTCGAAGAGACTATCACCTCCCGATGTGATATTTAAATACTTTGTTAAAAATCTGTTTGTTGTATGTGGATGGGTTAATATCTGGAATCTTGATTCTGTTCCATTGATCAATGTATCTTTCATTGTACCAGTACCAAGCTGTTTTGACCACTGTAGCCATGCAATAAATTTTTAAATTGGTGAGTGACAGGTTTCCAACCTTATTCTTCTTATTAAACAGTTCTTTGCTTATCCTGGGTCTCTTTCCTTTCCATATAAAATTTGTAATTGTTTTTTCCATCTCTTTGAAGAATGTCATTGGAATCTGGATTGGGATTGCATTATATGTGTAAATTGCTTCGTGCAGTATTGACATTTTCACTTCCTCACTGGTTCTGTCTCCCATCTGTTCTAGTCAACTCCTTTGCCCTTTCAGTGTATT
>NW_006408529.1:34495063-34506450 GCF_000296735.1 Chrysochloris asiatica | reverse complement strand
CTTCAAGCCTTGACTTTTGTAATTGAAGGATTCTCTGGGCAAATTACTGAACGATCAAAAAGCATCAAGAGAAGATGGAAAGGCTCCTTATAGCCCCCCTAAAACTGCCCCATAAAATTCTTAGTGCTACTAATCTGTATGGAAACTGACTGCTGCGTTTTAGTTCCATAGAGCAGACGGTGAGTTCCAACAATTGACTTTTCAGTTAGGAGCCAAAAGCTTAACCACTACACCACCAGGTCTTCTTCAGCATATACATGGGCCTACTAAACCATTCAACATTTCAACATTTCTTCACAACCAACACAATTTCTTCACAATTAAGGAGAAATGGGTGGTGGGCAGCAGAAAAACAGCTCGTGGTGCTTCTACAGTGATTTTGGTGTCGGGACCTGTGTGCTGCTTTGCCACAAGGATAACTGTTTTATGTTTAAAAACTGGGGTTCTTAGTTCAAGTCCCTTTCTTAGGCTTGTTTGTTAAGGAAGATTCACTGCCACTTGTGTTTCCCAAATCTTACCACCCAAATCTTATCTCTGCAAAAAAATTTTTTAAAGAGGAAAACTTATTGGTTCATTAGAGACACTAAATTGAGTAGAAATTCATAGGAATACAACATGGAAAGCTTTCTCTACAAGGTTCTAATGCAACAAGTTCTTATGGAGTTACTAGATAATGACTAGTCAGTTCACCTTGTAAAATAACCCTTGCCTCACATGGGGTAACACAATCAATTTGGGCAGAGGACAATAAATACTGTTAATTTTACCCAGTAGGGACTTTGAACTAAAATCGCATACAACAAATAACACAAAAAAGTTATGTGCAGTTTTAAAAATAACTTTCCATTCCTATTTCTATTCCAAACTTTAATTCCAACCTACTTTAATCAAGTCTGAATTTGATGGGGGAAAATTCTAACTGATCTTAGCAGAATCTATCTAGACAAAATTGTAAAGTTAATGAAGTACTTTATGGAATTTTCTCTTTTCCTCTCTGGGTACGTACATGCTTCCTGCTTCTTGTCCTAAGTATTTATCCTGTGTCTTATTCCTGTAAAGTCTTGGAAATATTCTACTGCACAGTGTAGAGAAAAGGACCAGACCAGTAGTCAGAAACATTGAATTTTGTTCCTAGTTGCAAGTTAGCTTCGTGACCTTGGGTCTCAAATTACTTATCTATAAATGTTTATCTCATTTGTCTATAAAATTCTACAGTTTTAAGATACATCATAGTGGATGAAGAGTCATTTTTCTCTGCAATTTGAAAAATCCTAACAAGGAAATCCTCAAAACCAAAAGATTTTAAGTGTAAGTTTTCAATAGTGAGAATTTTGGGCACCATAGCAAGTTGATGGAAAAATATTTTTCTGTGGAAGTCTTCCAAGAGGGCTTAAATTAGAAAGAGCTAATTTACTTATTTGTACTTCTCGAGTGGAGAAAGAAAGTGAAACATGATTTTTAATTTGCTAGTTTAATGACATTCAACAGTCTGGGCTTTTGACTGTGTATCCAGTACTAATGTGATGGCCCTGTGACTCCTTTCGTTTTCAACAAAGCATGCTCTGTGCAACTCCCTAGTTTCCCTCCATTTTCTTCTAGTGCTTATTTATGACTTTAGAGATAAACGCTGCTTGTGCTTAAATTTATGTTGCTAAATAATACCGTTATAAATTAGGCTCCGCTATTCCCTCATCTTGTTTAGATCTCATCAGTGGAGCTCTATTAACTCTGGGATATTTTCAGTCACAGATAAATTGCTCTGTTCAATTTGCATTTCAGTAATTTTCTGATTTAGACATGGGGCTGGTAATGGGCACAATAATTCAAAAAAGGAATCGAGGGGAGAGAATATCCTGAAAAGCCTGCATCTGTAGTAATATTCTAAAATAGTCATTGTTTTCTGCTATGCAACACCTTCTTATATCTGAAAAGACAACATTTACTTATTTTCATAATGTAGTGTTGGAAATGGTGTAAGTTTGTGTCCTCCTTTCTATATTTTTCTGTCAATTTGAATTTAAATTGGTTTGGTAAGGAGTTTTGCCCTAGCCACTAGTTTAATAGCAGTATCTCTGATTTGTCATAATTTACAGGAACACATGGACTACTAAAACCTTCAACCCAAAGGCCACATTTCAGAAGAAAAGCGTTGGTCAGTTTTATAGCTTGATTTCTGCTGTGACCTCTCAAATCTTCATTATTCCAAGAAGCCATTTCTGACAATCCCTTAGCAGCATTGTTTTTTCCTCATTATAGGTTGGCTCTTGATTATATTCAATTCAGCACATTTGTGGTATTGTCTGTTTTTTAGGTGCTGTTTTTCCCACCTTTTCAAAGATTATGAGCATGTGCAGGGAGAAGCTTAGTTTGTTACTTATAGGATGTAAACCATTGCTAGACAATTAGTAGGCATACAGCAGATTAACTAGAATTATCTATCTAAATTCTAAAACATAGTACTGGTCTAAAGAGCAACACAAACACAAGAAGTGGTTTATTGATTAGTTGATTTGCCATCAACATGCCAAATGGTCTGAAGGACTGCAGGGCTTTTCCTATTATTGTATTTATGTAGGAGAATATGGGGGATGGGGAACATTTAATCTACTGTCCTGACATGTTGTTTTTGTCTTCTGAAAACAGACCTTCTAAGAAAATAACTGTATCCACAAACTGATGTGAAACTTGCTATAATCTCATGAACTGCATAAAATGTGACGTGTATGTAAGTATATGTTTATATTCCTATGCTTGCATACATAACATTGAGATTTTAAAAGGGAAAAGAGTTTATTAACAATTGCCTTTAGAGGTGCTTCTCTCTCTTTGAAAAATTAAAAGAGACATACTTTTTTCATAGAAAGTAAACACTATAAAAAAGAATAGGATAAATATACAATCTCCATTGAAGACGTGAACTGAGTCTGAACATGTTCTATTAACACATATTGATCTTGAGATGAAAGAAAAAATGGAAGGGCTGGCTGGTCTAAAGTTCAGGGAGATGTGTGAACTACTGAGTCCATGGGCATTGACCTAGCCCCTGGGGACTAGGGCTGAGAGTGAAGCAGCAAGCTGGTCTGAAGTGCAGGGAGGTGTGTATGAACTCCAGACTTGCAGCTAGTACCCATATGACCTAACTTGGATGGCTAGGGTGGAGCTGACCAGAACCTGACCAAATGAAGATAAAGGTGCTTGATACTATGAGCAGGTATAAATTGCTGCAATTTGATGAACTGGACTTTTGCTGATGAATGAAGTTGCTAAATATTCCACTGTAATGGAGGATTCTCCATATCAAGGAACAACTTGTTTCCTCTGTGTACTGGGTTGATTGTTATTGTTGCATTGAATCAGTACTGACTCATAGCAACCCTATATATAACAAAACAAAACACAGCCTGGTCCTGCAGCAACCTCATAATCATTGTTACATTTGAGCCCATTGCTGCTGCCACTGTGTCAATCTATCCTGTTGGGGGGTTTCCTCTTTTTCTCTGGCCCTCCACTTTACTGAACATGATATCCTTCTCCAGGGACTTGTTCCTCCAACCATAAGTCTGAAGAATGAGAGACGAAGTCTGACCATACTGGCTTCCAAGGAGAATTCTGTCTGAACTTCTTCCAACACAGATTAGTTTGTTCTTCTGGCAGTACATGGTACTTTCCATATTCTCCTCCAACACTATAACTCAAATGCATCAATTCTTCTACTGTCTTTCTTATTCATAGGCCAAATTTCACAAACATTTGTCATTCTCAACATAGTAACCATGTGATTGTCAGATTCAAAATGGTCAATACCAGTCCATTTCAGCTCATTAATATCTATGATATTGATGTTTATGCGTTCCATTTCATTTTTGACAATTTTCAATTTTCCTAGATTCTTACTTTGTACATTCCATGTTCTGATTATTAATGAATGTTTATGGCTGTTTCTCCTCATTTTGAATTGTTCACCATCTGCAAATAAAGGTATCAAAAGCTTTACTCCATTTGTGTCATCATAGTCAACTCTACTATAAGGAGGCAGCCCTTCCCCATTAGTGTTTTTGAGTTCCTTCCAACCTGAAGGGTTCATCTTCCAGAACTACAATATTCTAGTACTCTTCATCATGTTTCAATATTCAATATTCTATTTCTGACAGTGTTCCGCTGCTATTCATATGGTTTTCAGTGACTTAATATTCGGAAGTCGTCTGTCTTTCCTTTCTAAGTTAGTCTTCATCTGGAAGCTCAGCTAAAATCTGCCCACCATTGGTGAACCTATTGTTATTTAAAATACCTGTGGCATAGCTTCTAGAATCACAGGAACAGGTAAGTCACTGCAGTACAACAAACTGACAGATGAGTGGGTCTCAACTTAATAGTTTTCCTATTTTCCAGATGGATCTGGTGAAAGGGAATGGGGGATGATGATTATAGGATTTTATGATTAAGTTGTGAGTGATATTAACAGGAGTTTTGTGATTGTCAAAACGGAAATTGTCGAAGATATGTAACTAAAAGTGGGGAATAATTAATCTTTCATTTGTGGAACAGATGATACCAGGACCACCAAGAAAGAAGAGAATGAGTGGAGTGTGAGATCTCTACCTAGATGGTGAAATGGTGGCAGAGGTGGAGGCCCATAGAGACAGAGCACTATGGGCTCTAGGCCCATGGAGTAAGTAAGGCTGTCTGCCTATGGGCAGGAGGCTGGTTGGCAGAATGTGCCCTTGGGACATTTAAATGAATATATAGTTTTGTATTTGTGCATCAAATATTTTTTGCTTTGTTCATTTGTGAAATATAAGATGTAAATGGGGAACCACAGGTAGGAAGTAGAATAATTGTTGTTGCAGGGAGGGGATTGTAGCCATAAAAATAAGATAAAATCTCTCTCAAATTCTGGAGCTACTTTCCAGAAAGTTATTATTTACAGCCTCTTATATAGAATTAGCAGAAAAGCTTAATTGTTCGGTTCATTGCTTGAATGTTAGTTAATTGAACATCTTCCCATATAAACAAATATAGCTCTACCTCTTCATTTTAATAGCTGTAAAGTATTTTCTTGTATAAATATACCAGCTTTATTTAACCAGTCTTATATTGATGTAAGGTCAGTGGTTCAAGCTCACCAGCTGCTCCTCAGAAACCCTATACAGGGTCAC
Organism: Chrysochloris asiatica; assembly: GCF_000296735.1. NCBI lineage: Eukaryota > Metazoa > Chordata > Mammalia > Afrosoricida > Chrysochloridae > Chrysochloris > Chrysochloris asiatica. The sequence goes on along the minus strand of NW_006408529.1, from coordinate 34,501,294 downwards.
TATGGGTTGGAATCGACTCGATGGCACTTCCCAACAACAACATATTGATTTAGGAGTCCTGGTGTGGTGCTATGGATTAGTGTGCCAGATGGCAAAGCCATTTGAACTGCAAGGTAGGCGATTCAAACTCACCAGCTGGTCCTTGGAAACCCTCCACAGGGTTGCTATGGGTTGGAACTGACTCGATGGCATTTCACAGCAACAACAATATTGATTTAAATCTAATATTAATATTATAATTTAATTTGTGATGAGCATCCTGCTATGCATATATCTTGGCACACTTAAGTGAGTAAGGTATGTTTGTTTTAAATTTGGTAGCTATTGTCAAGAGTTTTTCCTTTCATACTCTTAAACATTGAGTTTTCTCAAGATTTTAATGTTTTTGTCAATGTCATGGATGGATTATAGAGTCTATTGTTTTGAGTTACCTTTCTTTAATTATAAATGATGTTAAACCCGTCTTTCATATTTACTGGTGACTTATATTTTTTTGTTCCATGAACTGTTTATATTCTTTGTCCACTTAATTTAATTGCTTTTCTTTTATTGAGCTGTAAGCATTTTTGTGTATAATGAGAAGTTTAGTCATTTGCATGCATGGTTCTAGGTACTAGCTGAAGCACCAGACATGGAGCAATAAATAAAATAGATAAAATTCCTGCTTTCATGCAACTTACCTTTTACTGGAAAGAGAAAGGAGATAAACAGATAAATCATAAAAATGCATGTGTATTGTATGTAAGATAGATAGTATGTAAGATAGTTGGGAGGTAAGGGGATGTGAGTTTGAGAAAAGCTTCTTCTGATTGCTTCTATTCTGTCAATGAGATGGAAAACAATATCATTCGCTGAAGGTGAGTGCTGGGGAGAAGATGTTGTAAGTTTGAGGGGAGAGGAGAAGGTATGGAATATTTACTCATGTGAGTGGGAGATTAGGAAAAAGTGGAGTGATTGCCTTGAAATATCAACAACTCACTTGAGGTTATTATTCATAAGTTTAATGTTTCAGGTTTTTTCTGGTTTTGTTTTGTTTTTGCAGTCAATTTCAACTACACAGCTATATTCAGGAACTAACAAAAAGATAAATTAAACCAAAGATAGTTCTTTGTCTTATGAGTTTGAAGAAACAAGAGAGGGCAGGTTAGGTGAAGAGAGATGTAGCAAAGTGATTCTAATGATGGAGCATGACATTTAAAGTGAAAAAGAAATTAAATGAAGACTTGTGGTGAGTGACAGACAGCTGGCTAAATGGTTCTTCTTATCTTCATGATAAAGATCAAAGAACTGTTGGAAGTTGGGAAACTGGCCTTATAGGACCAGGTAGTCAGAGACCATAATGGCTGACATTGAGATGGGGAAGCAGATGCGATGGTTATTGGTAATGAAAGGTGAAAATTGAACTATGGAAGAATGAGTGGCTAGACAAGATCATTGGAGGAAAAGAGGTGAAAGAAACTAATGGCTGGTATATTACAAGGATCACCTTGGCATATCTGGAAATCACAAAGAATTATGATAGGAATAGTGCTTAAGGACCCTTGTTGGTGCTTTGGGCTGGGCATTGGACTGCTAACCACAAGGTTAGTGGTTCAAATTCACCAACTGCTCAATGGGAGAAAGATAGGCTTTCTGCTTCCATAAGGATTTGCAGTCTCAGAACCCCTAGGTAGGGTCTCTATGAGTGCTGCTGCACAGTGAGAGCAGCAGCAATGGACTCAAACCTAGCTGGATGGGCAAGGTTTCTTTTGACTCAATAGCACCTAACAACAACAACAACAACAAATGAGTCAGAATCAATGCAATAGTAGTGGGTATGTGTTGAAGAGAATGGAAATGAACTTGGAACTTCCAAAGTCATTAAGGAATGAAAGGAACTGGCCTGAGCCAATGGATTCCTGAAGCATAGAAGGCCATTCTGACATGACATCTGAAGCTGGGAAGAGGGAGAACTGATGGCCTGGCAATTAACAATGAGAAGCAGGAGGACTCCTACTTTATTTTGACATCTAGAGTTTAAGGAGGAAGGGAGCAAAAACAGATGTTCCTGAACAGGGCTGCAGGGAAGCAGCATCTTCAGGGAGAGCCAGATTAAAGTTAGAGCAAGAAGTTGAGGAGACTGTTTAGAGAAGAAGTTAACTATATAGGCATTACTTTTGACTGATTGCATAGTGGAATGGTTTTAGGAATTAGGGGTGGGTGAGACAGGGGGTCAGAAATGGGATGTACAGACCAAATGGGAGTTGTTGTTAGATACCATCTAGTCAATACTGACTCATAGCGACCCTATGTACAACAGAACGAAACACTGCCTGATCCTGGGCCAACCTCACAATTGTTGCCATGCTTGAGCCCATTGATGCTGCTACTTTGCCAATACATCCCTCTGGGGGGTCTTCCTCTTCCTTTCTGGCCCTCCACCTTACCAAACATAACATCCTTCTCCAGCAACTGATCCCTCCTGACAATATCTGAAGTATGAGAGATGAAGTTTGGCTATCCTGGCCTTCAAGGAGCACTCTGACTGCACTTCTTCCAACACAGATTTGTTTGTTTTACCAAATGGAAGCAAAGATATAGATAATGAAGAAATTGATATAAGCAATGTTCTGGAGGATTTTTCTCTTGACAATAAAGATATGCTCAGATTTGTCATTCATAACCTAATTTAGCTTACTGCAAGGTAATTGTTGGGAACAACTGAGCAGAAGGTCTCTGACCTGGGGACAGTTTAACTGAAGGATTGTAACTGATCAGTTGTGGTCCAGAAATTTGGGCTGCATCCAGGTCAAGTTGCCCTCTGAGGAACTTGCAGGGCTGCCTCAGGGGACAGGGAATTTGCAAGGTCTTTCCTTGTACACAGCCATGACCTTCAGCTTAGTCTGCACAAACATCTAGCTGCTCTATCTCTGTTTCCCTAGCTACCACAAGTTACTTTCTTCTGATAAAGTCCCACTTACTGCATGCACAAACAACACTGGATGTCCTTGCACTCTTACCCCTGCCCCAAGCACCTCCTTTTGTTGTGTGTATAAAATAAACTTGCTGCACTTGGTCTGGGTCTCAGTTTCTCCATCAGAGTGCTGCATCCCACCTGGTCCTAACTTTACCTATTTCATTTGTGTCTTGTGTCTTCCTTTTTCTTCTAATCTCCTGTCACACCTACTCGGGTTTAATCTCTCTACGTGGGTCGTGGAGAATAGCCAATGTAGGACGTGGCAGTAGTTTTGACAAAGCACACAATAAAACATATTAATCTTGGTAAGGATTCTTGGTGTGATGCTGTAGGATAAGCACTGGACTACTAACCATGAGGTTGGTGGTTCAAACCTACCAGCTGTTCTTTGAAAACCCTACACAGGTTCACTATGAGTCGGCACAGATTCGATGGCACTTAACAACAACAATCTTGGTTAAAAATGATACCACCTAAGCATTATCTCTAAAAACATTTATTTAGCATTGGTGAATCAGGATTACAAATTACAATGCTAATATAATGATTCTACCACTTGTCTGTCAGTTTGTTGTACTGTGGTGACTTGTGTGTGGCTGAGATGCTGGAAACTATACTACTGGTATTTTAAATAACAACAGGGCCACCCAAGGAAGCTCAGTAGCTCCCTAGGATAAGTATTGGACTACAAACCACAAGGTCAGTGGTTCTAGCACATCAGCCAATCCACAGGAGAAAGATGAGGCTTTTTTTCACCCACAAAAATGTATAGTCTCAAACCTGATATAGGGCCACTAGGAGTCAGAACCGACTCGATGACACTTAGCAATAATTATAACAGGGTCACCTATGTTGGACAAGATTCAACAGGTCTTCCAAACTAAGACATGCCAGTAAAAAGGAGAGACCACTTCTGAGTGATTAGCTACTGAAAACCGTATGAATACTAGCAGAACATTGTCAGATATAGTGCTGAAAGATGAGTTCCTCAAGTTGGAAGGCACTCAAAATAAAACTGGGAAAGAATTGTCTGCTCAAAGTACAGTTGACTTAGATGGAGCAAAATGACTTAATGACGTAGTTGTTGTTGTTGTTGTTAAGTGCCATCGAGTCGGGTCCGACCCATAGCGACCCTGTACAGGGTTTCCGAGGGTGTAAATCTTTACGGGAGTAGAAAGCCTCATCTTTCTCCCGCGGAGCGGCTGGTAGTTTAGAACCGCTGACCTTAAGGTTCGCAGCCCTAGTAGATAGAGCAAAACTTTCAGTACTTTCAACTGCTGATGTGGCAAAATTCAAAATGAGAAGAAATAGCTACAAACATTAATAATTGGAATGTAGTGTGTACAAAGTATGTTATTGCTGTTAAGTGCTGTCTTATACACCTAGAAATATTGGGAATTGTGAAAAATGAAATAGAATGTATAAAGATTGATCTCCTACATATTGTTGTTGTTGTTGAGTGCCGTCGAGTCGGTTTCGACCCATACTGACCCTGTTTAGGGTTTCCGAGGCTGTAAATCTTTACGGGAGCAGAAAGCCTCATCTTTCTCCCACGGAGCGGCTGGTAGTTTTGAACTGCTGACCTTGCGGTTCACAGCCCGATTCGTAACCACTATACTACCAGAGCTCCTTCCTATATATTAGTGAGGTACAATGGACTGATATTGGCCATTTTGAATAGTCAATCATATGGTTTACTATGCTGGGAATGACAAATTGAAAAGGAATGGTGTCATATTAATTATCAAAAAGAGCATTTCAAGATCTAGCTTGAAGTAAAATGCTGTCTGTGATAGGATAATATTCAAACATCTAAAAGGAAGATCCACCACTAGTCAGTTTATCATAGTGTGGTGGTTTGTGTGTTGCTGTGATGCTGGAACCCATGCCACTGGTATTTTAAATACCTATAGGATCACCAATGATGGACAGGTATCAGCAGAACTTCCAGATAAGATATACTAGAAAGAAGGAGAGGCAGACTATTTCTGAATATTTAGTCAGAATAGCAGCAAAACATTGTCATATATAGTGTCAGAAGATGAAAATGTTATGAATAGCACCAGAATGTCATCAGATACAGTGTTGGAAAATGAGCCCTTTAGATTGGAAGGCACTGAAAATATGACTGGGAAAGAGTTATCTCCTCAAACTAGAATTGACCATGATGATGGAAATGAAGTAAAGCTTTTGGGACCTTCATTTGCTGATGGGGAACAACTCAAAAACAGGAGAAACCATGGCAAACACCCATTAATAATCAAAACATCGAATGCAGGAAGCATCGATCTAGGAAATTTGGAAGATTGCTATCCTGGACATTAGTTCGGGTGTAGTACTGTAGGATAAGCACTTGATCACAAGGTCAATTTAAACCATAAAGTAGGTGATTCAAAACCACCAGTTACTATGAGTCAGAAACCACTTGATGGCACTTAACAACAACAACAGTGAACTGAAATGGACTGGCATTGGCCATTTTGAATCTGGCAATTGCATGATTTACTATGCTAGGAAGGACAAGTTGAAGAAGAATGGCACTGCATTCATCATCAAATAGAACATATAAAAAATCTGTATTCAATGAAATGTGCAATGACCTGAAGTTAGAAAACCAAAAGGAAAGAACATACTCAACTTTTTTTTAAGTTGAATGAACTAAAGAAAAAATTCAAGCCTCGACTAGAAATACTGAAGGATTCTCTGGTTGCATAGTGGTTGTGAGTCAGGCTGCTAACCTCATGGTCAGCAGTTCAAAACTACCAGCTGTTCCATGGGAGAAAGATGAGTTTTTCTGCTCCTGTAAAAATTTACTGCCTTGGAAACCCTATACAGGGATGTTATGAGTCAGAGCAAACTCCATGGCACATAACTACCACCACCATGGGAAAAATCCACAACTTGTCTGTCAATTTGTTGTATTGTGGTGGCTTGCCTGTTGCTGTGATTTTGGAAATTATGCCATTGGTATTTAAATACCAGCACGGTCAACCATTGTAGACAGGCTTCAGCTGAGCTTCCAGATGAAGACAGACTTGTAAGATAGAAAGTTGGACTACTTCTAAATGTTTAGTCACTGAAAACCTTATGAATAGCAGTGGAACACCATTAGGCAGCACCAGAAAGAATACTGAATATTGAAACATGATGAAGAGCACCAAACTACTGTCAGCTATAGGGCCAGAAGATGAGCCCCTCGGGTTGGAAAATACTCAAAATACAACTGGGGAAAAACACAACTTCTCAAAGTAGAATTGACCACAAATGGAGTAAAG
>NW_006408529.1:34489620-34491423 GCF_000296735.1 Chrysochloris asiatica | reverse complement strand
ATAAGAATCTTTAATTAAGCACTAACATACTGTCATTAAATCATACTGTTTTAAACTCCCATATTTTTTGGAATAAATGGCTTGGATAGAGTAACTTGAGATTGTCTCTTGCTTGTCCTAAAACCCCACTAAACCTACTACCATCAAGTTGATTCTGATTCTTTGTGAGGCTATATTCGGTTTCTAAGACTAAATCTTTTCAGGAGCAGACAACTTCATCTTTCTCCTGAGAAGTGGCTGGTGGATTTGAATTGCTGACCTTGAGGTTAGCAATCCAGTGCTTTTCCTACAATATCATCAGGGTTTCTTGTCCTAAAGAGGCTATTATTTCTTGCCACAAGATTCCAGAGATTGGACACTGGCTTTCAAAATCAAAAGAAAAGCAATCCCTTAGACATTCTTTTGATTTACTTTTTGGCATCATTCAAAGTGTTATCAAATGACTTCAAAGTCTCCTGCTTCAGTGATAAGATTGCAGCTTTCATAGTTTTTGTGAAGGTGAGGAAAGAAAATTGCTCTAGCACTGTTTGGGGTATGGTTCTGCTGAAGTATATGTCATTATTTAATTCAATTTTCAGATATTAAGTATATGATTAATTAGCACCTACTACATGCCAACAATTACACATTTTAATTCTCTTATCTTAAGTATAGACTGCTGGTGTGGCCCTCTAGGATCAATACTGGGCTGCGAATCACAAGGTTGACAGTTCAAACTCATTAGCTGCTCCTCAGAAACCCTATTCAGGGTCGCTGTGTGGAACCTACTTGAAGGCTCTTAACAACAACAACAACAAAACATGTCAAGAACTAGAGTATAATGATGAGATCCAATCTCATCCACATTGTTAAGTCTTCTAATCTAGTGGAGTCTAGTGGAGGACTTCTGGTGTTGCACTGTAGGAACAGCACTGGACTGTGAACCACAGGATTGGCACTTCAAACCCACCAGCTGCTCCTTGGAAACCCTATACAGGGTGGATATGAGTCAGAATCAACTCAATGGCATTTGACAATAAAAACAATGAGTCAGAAACCGGCTCAATGGCACTTAACAACAGCAACAATAACATTCTAGTGGAAGAGGCAAACAGGTTAACCCAGAAACAAATTTGTAGTAGTTGGTGATTTTAAAATAGGTAAGCACAGTGTGATTATAGTACAAGAGATGTCTAACCTCTCTGAAGGTTAGCAGATAGGTTGATTAAGTTCAGGACCTGCTCAGAGACGGCATCTAAATCTTGGAATATGAATATGAGTTATCCAATTAAGGAGGAAAAAGTCTTTTTTATCCTGAAAGTCAAATTTATTAGGAATGGGAACAAACCATTACTACAGCACCACACCAGGACTCTACTAAGGGTTCCATGTAGAGTATCTAATTTCATCTTCACATTTATCTTGTAAGACATATTTTTTAGAAATGAGAAAATACTATTGTTGTTAAGTGCTGTTGAGTTGATTTTGACCCATAGTGATCTGGTATAGGGTTTGCGAAGAGTGGCTGGTGAGTTTGAACCACTGACCTTGCAGTTGAGTGGTTACCCTACAACAGCACACCAGGAAATTAAGACATGTTGAATAACTCTCGAAAGCTCTACAGCTAGTCACTTCTAGTTTAGGATTTGACTTCAGGCCAGACTAAACTGTCTGATCTTTCTATAGCCATTGCACTGTGTTAATTTTATATATTTAAAGTAGAATTTGCGTTCATTCACCAAAAGGTAATTATGTTTATCATAGTGTCTATTCCAAAGAAAGATGATCCATCAGAATGTGGAAATTATCAAACAATGTCATTAA
>NW_006408529.1:34483036-34488130 GCF_000296735.1 Chrysochloris asiatica | reverse complement strand
TGTGTGTGTGTGTGTATACATATACAAGCATATATATAATATACATAAAATGCCATAAGAACAAACAAATCTGTGTTGGGGGAAGTAGTCAGAATACTCCTTAGAAGCAAGTGTGAAGAGATTTCATGTTACATGCTTTGGCCATGACATCTTAATGGATCAGTTTCTAGAGAAAGACATCATACTTGGAAAAGTAGAGGAGCAATGAAAAAGAAGGCCTTTAAAGAGATGCATTGACCCTGGCTCAACAATGGACTCAAACATAGCAACAATTGTGAAGATGGAATAGGACTGGGCAACATTTCATTTTGTTGTGTGTAAATAAGCTATGCCACAGCTCCAAAAACAAAAAGAAATATCTCAGGATTTAAAAATTGGATTGATATATAAGACATTTCTGTATACTTAGGGGTTTATTTTAAAAGAACAAGAAAGAAAACTTTGTATATGCTATCAGAGATTATAGAGATAATACCTTCATCCTGCCCCCTCATGGCCCACCAGGTATAACTGGTCAATGCAGACCTGCCTAGGTTTTACACAAACTGCTCCTCAGAAACCCTATACAGGGTCACTATGAATCAGAACTGGCTTGATGGCACTTAACAACAACATATATATAAGGAGAGACTGGTGAGTTTGAACCATTGACCTTGTGGTTCAAATCGACCCCGCAGTTGTGCTTTATCCTACAGTGCCACACCAGGACACACACACTCTCTCTCTCTGTGTGTATATATATATATATATATATATATATATATATATTATATATGTATGTATTAGGAGTCCTGGCGTGGTGCTGTGGGTCAGTGCACAGGACTGCAAAGTCAGTTTGAATGGCAAAGTTGGCAGTTCAAGCTCACCATCTGCTTCTCTGAAACCCTATACAGGGTTGCTGTGGGTCAGAAGTGACTCAAGGGCACTTAACAATAATAACAATGTATGTATTTACCAAGAGGGATCACAGTATCATATATGCCCAGTAATTTTGTGGAATGAGTAAATGACAAATAGACTGTGTCAAAGGAGGGCAAAAAAAGAGAAGTATTTAATTGTACTTGAAGTTGCATTTCAAAGAAAGGCTTGTCATGAAATCAAGGAAACTCTTTTGTTTTTTTCTTTCTCTCTCTCTCTTTAGTGAAGGAAAATTGGTCTAGTCATGTAGGTAGGCAGCTAGATAGCCCTGGGAGAAAAACACCACCAAATTAATGCTTGTTTGGCATAAAGAAATTAGGAAGACATTACTGAAATATTTCTGGGTCCTCTCCTTGGAGTCCATAAGTATGATATTATTCAAAGCACTTCTCTGGACCCCCAACTTTTGCCCTTACCCTAGCTTCCTTGTTCAAAATATTCTTGTTCCTTGTCTGACTGCAAAGGCAATACAAAACCCAGAAAACCTAACCAGTTGCTGTCAAGTCAATTATGACTCATGACAACCCCATATGTTACAGAGTAGAACTCTGCCCCATTGGGTTTTTAAGACTATGACTTCAGAAGTAGATCACTAGACCATCCTTCTGAGGCACTTTTTTGTGGGTTTAAACCACTATCCTTTGTTAGATAAACTGCCGGAAGATAAAAACATAACCAATAACTCAACTGCTTTGGTCAGTTGAGTGCTTAATCTTTTGAACAACCCAGAAACTCCAAAAGGAGTGCAACCCTTTTAATGGACATCTTAGGCTAGAGTCCCAAAGCAAAATACCCTTTCTTAGTTATTTATTTGCAATGCCACTTGTCATAGATGACCATTTGTTAGGAAATAACATTAGCTTTAGTTGAATTAGACTCCTAGTTATTCAGTCAATATTGATTAAATGACTATGCTCAAGAAGTCCTGGTGTGGCACTGTAGGATAAGCACTGGATTGCAAGATCAGTTTGAACAGCAAGGTCAGTGGTTCCAATCCACCAGCTGTTCTTTGGATACCCTTTGAGTTGGAAATGTTATAAGTTGGAACCGACTTGATGGTACTTAACAACCACCACAACAACAATGCTCAAGAAAGAACAGTGTTAACTTTCATGAAATGATAGAGACAACCTGTAGTTGTGTGACATTCCTTAGATTTACAGTCTTGAAATCTGGGTTCTAGTGCTGTATAATATGGAGACAATGAGCATATTGCCAGAGATACCTATAAATGTAAGATGAATCTGGGCCTGTGACATAACTTTAGGTAGCTTTTGGGAACATTTGGAATACTGCTATGATGCTGTAGGATAAGCACTGGAAAGTTAACCACAAAGTCCATGGTTCAAACCCACTAGCTGATCCTCAGAAACCTTATACAGGGTTGTTATGAATCAGAATCAACTTGAGGGCCCCTAACAACAACAATAACAAAGAACATTTGGGAATGTGTAGGAACGTAGGGTTCATCAAAGTTACTGATGGGTGCAACTGGTATTTCATGCACTGGGGCCAGGGATGATAAATGGAAGGCAATGTGGGAATCAGCCCTCCACCACAGAACTTATTTTGACCAGAATGACTACCATACCTCCACTGAGAAACACTGTTCTCAAATCCAAGACAGAGATGGAGAGACAAATTACAGTTCAATTAACTTTGACAAAACAAACAAGTGATGACATTAAATATAGATAAGCCACTGGTGAAATTGTTCCAAGGATCAGAAACAAGCAAATGAGAATATTAAATATTGGTGCTCCTTACAGTGCATGCTGGTGAAGAAGTTACTAAAATACCATTCATTATTGAAACACATTTTCTATTAAGTGTCTTAGATAATTTGTAAAGCAATAGCTTGAATGCCACATGGATCATTAGGTTTGCTAATGAATTCGGTGACTGTGTATTGCCTGGTTTCTGTTCATAACATAAGTTCTATATCACTTTGGTTCTTATGAAAAGGGCCCTAGACTCAGTTAACTTCCCTTTGCACCACTGAATTTCATTTATTACAGAATCACTATATGCTCCAGACTTATTGTGGCCTAATTGTTTTATTTTGTCATTAAAGTTAATTGCCAATAAGCATAATGAAAATGTCCCTCAGATATTTTAGATATTTGAATCACCATAAGCTTGTTGGGAAGTTTCTTTGAGGTTACCCTATATTCTATTAATTTCTTCCTCCTTTTAAAGCAGTATGTTTTATCCTGAAATCGACCTGACATCGTTAACACCTGGATATACCTTCCTATACTTTCCTCTTCTTTCACATTATAGTTGCTTTGATAGTAGACTGACTTCCCAGACTGATGTTGACTGGCAGTACCATCCAGGCCAGTTCTATTGCTGTTCAAATTCCCTGTGGGACAGACCCATTCTTGTTCCTCTATGTCTTGTGAGCACATAGGCTTCCAAAACTTTTCTCAGAGAACTAAAAACTATTTTTAAGATATGGGTATATAATTGACCAAATTGAAGTATCACCATCTTTCCCCCATTTCACCTAGTTCAAGAATAGGTAAAACAACCTGCTCACTCCATATTTGGGAATGGGTTTACACATATTGATGCAGTTTCTTCCATGTCTCTTTTTAAAGCTCCCTTGTCTGGTATCTTTGAATCCGTGGGAGTAGAATTAAAGATATGGAAGCCAGAATCATCGAACTTGAAGACAAATCTCTTAGTATTGTAAGATAAAAGAATAAGCAGGAAAAAGAATGAAAAAACCTGAAGAAAGCCTAAGATTTGTGTGGGACAACGTGAAGAGGAAGAACCTACAGGTAATTGGAGTTGCATAACAGGAAGAATCAAGAAAAAGAAGAGATAGTTGAAGAGCTGCTAGAAGAAAATTTCCTTAACATTCTGAAAGACAAGATGATAAGCATTCAAGAAGCTGAACAAACCCCTGGCAAGGTAGATGCCCAAAGAAAATCACTAAGATATACCATAACCAAACTCTCCAAAATCAAAGCAAGGAAAGAATCCTGAAAGCAACTAGGGGAAAAGAAGTGTTATCTACAAAGGCAAGCCAATAAGATTAAGATCTTATCTCTCATGAAGGTAAGAAGGTAATAGGGAGACATATACAAAACTCTGAAACAAAAAATTGCCAGCCAAGACTCATTTACCCAGCAAAGTTGTCAATCAGAACATTCCAGGATAAACAGAATTTAAGGAATTTTGTAAAAGCCAAGCCAATGCTTCAAAATATACTTAAGGGAGTTCTTTGGACTGAGAATGAAAAAAGAACATACAACAATCATATGGGGAAACACCACCTGGAACTCAGTCAAGAGATAGAAGAGTCCAGAACCAAACTATAAGAATGAAATTAGGGGATCTGGGAGGTCAGTCTACTATCAAAGCAACTATAATGTGAAAGAAGGGAAAAGTATAGGAAGATAAATCCAGGTGTTGATGATGTCAGGTCGATTTCAGGATAAAACATACTGCTTTAAAAGGAGGAAGAAATTAATAGAATATAAGGTAACCTCAAAGAAACTTCACAACATATCAAGTAGGAAAATTCAAGAACATGGAAACATTAAAACTATGAAGAAAATGACAATGAAAAGCACAAAAAAAATGAACTCAGCAAAGGAAGGCCTGATGAGCAAAAAAGTCAGCAGTACCACAAAACAACATTATGACAGCAATGAACTCATACCTATTGATGATTACACTGTCAATGGATTAAATGCACCAGTCAAGAGATAGAGAGTGGGAGAATGGATAAGAAAACAGGAGTCTTCAATATGCTATCTGCAAGAGACACACCTAACACAAAGACAAAAATAGATTAAAAAATAAAAGTATGGAAAAAAATGTTACCAAGCTAATTGGATTAAAAAATGGGCAAGAGTGGCAATATTAATCTCTGATAAAATAAACTTTAAGGCAAAAACCAGCATAAGACACAAAGGACATTATCTCATGATTAAAGGGTCAATTGAACAAGAGGACATAACTTTTGTAAATATCTATGTTCTGAATGAAAGAGCCCTCAAAATACATAAAACAAACCTTAACATAATTTAAGAAAAAAAATAGACAAATCTATAATAATAGTGGTAAGGAGCTCTGGTAGCGTAGTGGTTATGAATCGGGCTGCGAACCTTAAGGTCAGCAGTTCGAAACTACCAGCTGCTCCGCGGGAGAAAGATGAGGCGT
>NW_006408529.1:34480389-34482166 GCF_000296735.1 Chrysochloris asiatica | reverse complement strand
AATAGAACCAAGGGAAACAAAAAGGATAATAACAGAATACTATGAAGAGTTGTCCTCCAACAAATTTGAAAGTCTAGAGGAGATGGATATATTTTTAGAAGGACATCACTAAAAAAGAAAATTATAGACCAATATCCCTCATGAACATAGATGCAAAAATTCTCAACAAAATCCTAGCCAATAGAATTCAACAACATATCAAACGCAAAAAAACAAAAAACAAAAAATTATGACAAGAGATTTATATCAGGGATGCAAGGATAGTTCAATATTAGGAAAACAATCAATGTAACCCAACATATCGGAAAAGACAAATAACCGCATGATCATACAATCAACAATCAATGCAGAAGAGGCATTTTTCCCTTTTGAACAGGAACCAGACAAGGATGCCCTTTATCATCACTACTATTCAATATTGTCTTAGCCAGAAATCTTAGCCAAAATCATAAGACAGATAGAAACATTAAAGGCATCCAAATTAGCAAAGAGAAAGTAAAACTCTATTTGAAGATGATATGATCCTATAAATAGAAAACCCCCAAACTCAGCAAAAAACAAAACAAAACAAAACAAACCTACTAGAATTCATTGGAAGATTCAACAAAGTGGCAGGGTACTTGATCAACATACAAAAATCAGTCGGATTCCTCTATACTAATAATGGCAGCACCGAAAAGAAAATTAGGAAAGCAATACCATTTACAATAGCTGCCCATAGGATGAAATATTTAGAAATATATCTAACCAGAGAAATAAAAACTTATACCAAGAAAATTAAAAAATACTACTACAAGAAACCAAAAGAGATTTACAAAAATGGAAGGATATATCATGCCCCTGGATAGGAAGACTTGATATTATGCAAATGTCAATACTACCCAAAGCAATACACACATATAATGCAATCCCATCCCAGATTCCAACAACATTCTTTGAAGAGATGGAAAAAATGATTACAAACTTTATATAGAAGGGAAAGAGTCCTCAGAAAAGCAAAGCGCTGCTTAAGAAGAACAAAGTTGGAGACCTCTCACTCCCTGATTTCAAAATTTACTGCATGACTACAGTGGTCAAAACAACCTGATATTTGTACAATGAAATATATATAGATCAATGGGACCAAATTGAGAATCCAGAAGTTAACCCATCTATAGATAGTCAATAGATTTTTGACAAAGGATCAAATAGATTAAAGAGAAGGAGATAGGCTCTTCAACAGATGTTGCTGGCAAAACTGGAATTCAATATGCAAAAGAATGAGACAAGACCATTATCTCACACCATATACAAAAATGAATTCAACACAGATTGAAAACCTAAATGTAAATCTCATAACTATAAAGGTCATCAGTGAAAAAATAGGCACAAATTTAAGGCCCCTAATACAGGGTACACGTAGACTATTAAATATTGCAAAAATTGCACAAACAGTAGAAGAAAACAGAGGACTGGGACATATTGAAAATTAGAGACTTATGGGCATCAAGAGATTTCATCAAAAGAGTAAAAAGGGAACCCTCTGTCTGGGAAAATTTTATTTGCAACAACATACCAGACAGAAGAGTAATCTCTAAATTCTATAGGGAATTTCAACACCTCTACAAGAAAAATACAAATAGCTCAATTTAAAAATAGGCACAGTATGTGAACAGAATCTCACCAAGGAAGACATTTGGGTAGCCAACAAACATATGAAAAAATGTTCATGATCATTAGCCATTGTTGTTGTTGTTAAGTGCCATCGAGTCAGTTCCAACCCATACAGGTTGCTACC
>NW_006408529.1:34455839-34479789 GCF_000296735.1 Chrysochloris asiatica | reverse complement strand
TATTGCATAAGACCATTATTGTAAAAGCTTAAGAAAATATTTCCACAGTAAAAGAAAATTTCTTTGATGTTTACCAGGGGTAGGAGTGAGGGGACATTAAGGCACAGATTAGGGGATAGATACATCATAGTTTGTGTGATAGGGAGGGCAATATACAAGGAAGGGGAGGGCAATACACAAGAAGTCAAAAGAAGGTGGAAGAAAAAGGAAGGTAGGGTAAGACTTAGGGAGGTTTGCGTGGGCTAAATGGGATAGAGGTAAATAGTGATGTATAGTTAACCTTGGAACAACAGAGTTCTGTAATACAGTAATTGAATCATAGTCTGAATAGGTAAAGGAGGGGAGATAATGTTAAGGGCTTGACTGTCTTGTGGATATTTGTTTCCTTTGCCTACTACTGTAAAATAGACTTTTAAAGTAGGATAGAAAGGAATATTGGGAAATGTGATTACAGAAAACTTGTAAGTCTGTCTTCAGTCTATAATGTATTAGACTACTTAAAGGGGGCTTCTAGAATTTGCCCAGTGAAATAGCCTTCTTGTTAAGCCTTTTTAGAGTATGGAAGCTTATGTGGAATCCTGAGCCACATCCAGTACCTTCTGAGATGGGACATTCCCACTTGAAAGGACATGCAGACCAACCCTGAGAAGCTAGAGGAACAGATGATACTTCTTGAGAGAAAGATCAGCAGGCAAAACAAGAAAAAGCAGACTGTTGGCTGTTACAAGAACAAGGCAAGAAAAGTCAGCCCATCAAGATAAACCCTCTTTCAAGACTGGAACTCAAATAGAACACAGGAGTAGGCTTGTAAACTCACTGGTGACAGCGTTGGTCTACTTGTGAGTGGAAGTGGGGGAAAGGCAGCAATGAAGACATGGACTGAGTTCTACCATGTTCCATAGACACTAGAAGACCTTGAGATGAGAGAGAGAAGAGGAAGGGTTGATTGGTCTGAAATTTAGGGAGACTCGGAAACTCCAGAGCCCTGGATATCTACCTAGCCACTGGGGCTAGAACTAAGAGTGAATTGGCCAGCTATCTGAAGTGGAAGGAAGTGTGCAAGACTGCCTAAACTTGCAGATAGTAGCTATTTAACCTACCTTGGATGTCTTGCTGATCTGAACTTGACTAGAGGAAGATAAAGAAGTTTGATACAGGACACAAGTGGAAATTGCTACAATTTCATGAACTGGATCTTTGCTTATGTATGCAGCTGCTCAAAATTCCAACAGAGAGGTAAGAAGACTTCACATGAAGAATCAAGACTATCACCTCAGTACACAGGGTTGATAGGGATGGGCAACTTAGACATTGGCTATGAAAATTGGAGTCCTGGTGTGGCACTGTGGTTTAATGCTTTGGACTGTAAAGTCTCTTTGAACTGCGAAGTCAGCAGTTCAAGCTCATCAGGTGTTCCTTGGAAACCCTACATAGGGTTGCTATGGGTTGAAACCAACTCCACGGCACTTAACAACAACAACAACCTGTTGGTTTACAAGTTTTCAAGAGTGTGCTTAGTTTCAGAGCAAGGGGGGTAGGTAGGGTAAAATTCCCATTGAATCGTTCCCTCTTGCCGAGATGGGTCCGGTGAAAGGGGATGGGGGAAGATAGGGATAGGATTCTTTTGATTCAAGAATGAGTAATTGTTATCTAACTAATTGCGATAATCACAACTGTAAAGGTAGAAGATATAAGACAGTGGGGATAGTTCATCTTACATTCCAGGAACAGAGGACCCTAAGGCCATCAAGAGGGAAGAGCATGAGTGGACCATGGGATTCTAACCAGAGAAGCAGCAGAGACTTGGAAGCTGAGGTGATGGCATAGAGAGATAATGCAGCCAAGGACTCTAGATCCATGGAATGAGAAAGGCTGTGTGCTAGCAGCCAGGAGGCTGGTTTGCAAAATGTGCCCTTTGGTTGTTTAAATGAATATTTGTATTTCTGTGTGTTGTATGTACATTAAAAAAAAAAAAAAAAAAAAAAAGAAAAGAGGGAATTGAGGTAAATATTATTAACCAATGGTGCATGGAGGGGATTGTAATCATTGCAATGAAACAAAATATGACTAATTGAGTGCAAAACTGATGCTCTGCCCTGTAAACTATCACTTAATTCACAATAAAAGCTTAAAAAAAAAGAAGAAGGCAATGAGGAGACATATACAAAACTCTGAAAGAAAAACAACCACCAACCAAGAATCATATACCCAGCAAAGGTATCAATTAAATATGATGGTGAAATTAGAACATTTCAGGATAAACAGAAATTAAATGATTTTGTAACGACCAAGTCACCCCTCCAAAACATACTAAAGGGAGTTCTTTGGACTGTGAATCAACAAGAGCAGACAGCAACCAGAGATTGACATACATGGCAACACCACCCATAACTCATTCCAGAGATGGAAGAGTCCAGAATAGAACTAAATTTTGTTGTTGTTGTTGTTAAGTGCTGTTAAGTTGTTTCAACCCATAGCGACCCTATATAGAATTTCCAAAAACAGATGGTGAGCTTGAACCCCTGACCTCACGGTCAGACCAACTTTGCAGTCCAGCACATTAACCCACAGTGCCACACCAGGACTCCAGAACTAAATTACAAGAATGAAATTAGTGGATCTGGGAGGTCACTCTATAATCAGGTAACTACAAAGCAAAAGGAGAGAAAAGTATAATAACAGGATCCAGGTGGTGAGGAGGTCAGGTAGATCTCAGGATAAAATAGACTGTCATAAAAAGAGGAAGAACTTAATAAAAATATTGGGTAACCTCAAAGAAACTTAATACATCTTCACAACAAATCAACAAAATAAAAATCCAAGAAGATTAAGGAAACATTGAAGCTATGAAGAAATTGACAAGAAAAAGCACACAAAAATAAACTCAGCATAGGAAAGCATACAGAACAAAGAAACCAGCAGCACACACACACACACACACACACACACACAAATCCCTTGTAATGACAGCAATGAATTCACACCTATCGATAAGTACACTGAAGGTGAATGGATTTAATACACCAGATAAGCACTTACTGATGAAGATCTAAGACCACAGCTTTTGTTATGGTTTGTACATCAATGCAAAGAAAGCAAAAATCCTCACCACTGGACCAGTAAACATCATCCATATAAATGGAGAAAAGATTGAAGTTGTCAAAGACTTCATTTTTCTTGGCTCAGCCATCAACACCCATGGAAGCAACCATCAAGAAATCAAATGATGTATTGCGTTAGGCAAATTTGCTGCACAAGAGCTCTTGCAAGTATTTAAGAGCAAAGATGTCAGCTTGAGGACTAAGGTGCGCCTGATCCAAGCCATGGTTTATTCAATAACATCATATGCATGTGAAACTTGGACAGCGAATAAAGAAGATTGTATATGAATTGATGCATTTGAGTTATGATGTTGTTGTTATGTGTCATCAAGTCGGTTCCAACTCACAGTGAGCCTGTATAGGGTTTCAGAGGAGCGACTGGTGAGCTTGAACCACTGACCTTGCAGTTCAAACTGACCTTGCAGACCAGTGCATTAGCCTGCAGTGCCGTGCCAAGACTATGGACTGCCTAAAGATGAAACCCATTTATATTGGAAGAAATACAGTCAGAAATTTCCTTAGAATCCAGGATGACTAGACTTTGTCTCTCATACTTCAGACATATTATCTGGAGGGACCAGTTCTTGGAGAAGGACATCATGTTTCATAAAGTGGAGGGTGGGAGAAAGAAGAAGACTCCAAACAAGATGAATTGGCACAGTGGCAACAGAAATGGACTTAAACATAACAGCGGTTGTGATGTTGGCATAGAAACAGGAAGTGTTTCGTTCTGTTGTTCATAGGGCCCCTGTGAGTCAGTGCCACCTTGATGACACCTAACAATAACATGACCAATTGATAATAGAATTGTGGGTCTCTTGGAAATTTTAGCATGAGAATATAGCTGGCAGCAGCCTCGTTTGGTGATCTTCACATTAATGTTTTAAAGTTATTGTGTGTAGAACATTCCTTCCTTGTTTGGGTGGTGGAGATTGGGTATTCCAAGCTCTCATTGCCCTAATGCTCTTCAAGCAGCAAAACCAAGAGTCAAGTGAGAAAGTAAAAGTGCCAGGGCTGGACATCTCCAAGGAATCACTTTCATAAACAACTAGGATAAGAAAAGAAATATTCTTGGAATTAATTTAGTTTAGTTGAATATATGAGAATACAGTAGTGAGTTGAATGATATACATGTCATGTTGTTCAAGTGACTGAAGAGAGTGCTTCCCAAGGGTGTTCACTGACATTTTTAGTCCTCGATTTTATGATGTTCTTGTTAGGTGCCATGGAGTTGGTTCTGACTCATAGTGACCCTATGTACACCAGAACGAATCACTGCCCAGCCCTGTACCATTCTCACTAGACTGGGAATCACAAGGTTGGCCCTTCAAGTCCATCAGCTGTTCCTTGGGAGAAAGATGATGCTTTCTGCTCCTGCAAAGATTTAAAAGCCTCAGAATTTTGGAACCCACTTGAGGATGCTTAAGAAGAGAATGAAATTTTCACGAATCTTTTGTCAAAGAGAGGAACTGAAAGCAGACATCCTGCTTTGATTTTGGTTTTCTTACCCAGGAAAGCAAATTTTCATTTAAAGAAATTCTTGACTAATCCAAGCCAGTGACATTTTGTTCACCTGAAAATACAAACTCTTTTATTCTGTTAGAAGCCATGCTTACTAAATTTTAAATGACATTAAAATCTGTTTGTAAATTTGTATTTCTGTAAAATGAATATTTTCAGACAAAGTTTTACTTACGATACATAAAATGTTTCCAGGCTACCAGTTTTAAGAAATGCCTAAACCTATGTTTAGTTGTTGAGTCCTGGTGTAGAGCTGTAGGAAACCACTGGACTGCAAGATCTGTTTGAACTGCAAGGTTGTTGGTTCAAATTCACCAGTCGTTCCTCAGAAACCCTATACAAGGTCACTATGAGTCGGAACTCTATGGCACTTAAGAACAACAATGGTTAGTTTTAGCCAAGCAATGCATTGATGAGAACAAGAATTCATTTTGGTACTGGAATAAAAGGGCTATGGTGTTGCCTTTAAAATACAGGCAAAAAGGAGAAGAAAGGAAGTGCTTAATATCCTGGGTATTGTCATTCTAGAAGATACCAGATCAGAATGCAAGGCCAAGTTGAACAATGAATGGCATTGAAACAAGAAATCTGGGCCAGGCAGTTTGAAGCACAGGGAATTATGAGGATTCAAATCCTCTGAGTAACACACAAAAGCATCCCTCCAGTACACACCTTAAAATAAGGATCCTAATTATTTTTCCTTTTTCTTTCACAAATCACTAAGAAGGGGGTTAGGGGAGGAGCAAGGGGAAGTCCAGTGGGAAGAGTCAGCTGCTGAGCCTGCTACAAGAAGAAACAATGCTGATAAAAGGTTAACTTTGCTTCATTATCTCACCATCTACGAACAGCTCAAGGTCAGGTGAACACTGACAGACCAGAGAATCCTGGAGATTTTGATCAGATGCAGTAGACCATCAGTATTCTCTAAGAATTTCCATGAACAAGGGTTTTCCAGAAATTCTCCAGGATGCTTCAGCTCTTCTGCAGATGTAGGGGAAAGAGAAGAGGTTCTGCTTTCCTACGCTGGGGTTGTTTCAACCTCCAAAACACAGGCACATTAAAGAGAAGCCAAAACATGTACTGTAATTACTTCTGGGGGAATAAAGCAGGCACTTGGAGTTGCTATTGCATCCATACCCAGAGCAAAGGAGGCCTTTGCACAGGCTATTGTGTTCCACACATGAGTACGCTTCAGCACCACAAACACTCAGAGGACCCTGATCAATTGTTCAAAGCAGTGGTCCTGATTCACCACTCTTTAAATGCAAATGCTGAAGTTGGGGTAGAGCCAGGAAATGACAATTTTCTGTCTAATGCAAAAGGCAGTACTTAGTTATCTAGTGCTGTTATGACAGAAATACCACAAGTGGTTAGCTTTAACATACATAAATGTATCTTCTGCAGTTTAGAAGGCTAGTGGTCCAAATTCAGGGTTTAAGCTCTAGGAGAAAGCTTTCTTCATGTTGGTGTGGGGCAAAGATCCTTGTTCTTTGGTTCTTTGCTGATCTTCATGTAGCATAGCATTTATCCTTTCCCATCTTTGCTTGCTTGCTCTTTTATATTTCAAAAGAGATTGACTCAAAAACACCCTATACTAATCCTGTCTCATTAACAAAACAAAGACAGCCCACTCCCAGATGGGATTGTAGCCACTTGTATTAGGATTTGCAATACAGAGTTTGTGGAAGATACAACTCAATCCATACATTGTTGTTGTTGTTGTTGAGTGCCTTCGAGTCAGTTCCGACCTATAGCGACCCTTATAGGGTTTCCAAGGAGTGACTGGTGAGCTTGAACCACCGACTTTGCAGTTCAAATGGCTTTGCAGTCTGGCGTCTTAACCCACAGCGCCAATAGAGACCATTTATTTTCTCCTCAGGAAGACAGAAAGAGCAGCCTGCATTTTTCTGTTTTTGTTCCCCACCCCCTCACCCCCAGATGGGACTACTAATATCATTTAACTGGTCTAACCAGCTGGCTTTTAGGCTGGTTCTGTGGTTGACAGAAAATCATGCTGTTTGTGTGACTATTTATTTTAAGAGAAACTTTATAGATTTTATATTTTAGAGCAACTTTATTTCCAGAGAAATTATGTACAAAGTCCAAAGTTCCTTCAAATTCCCCTCTCATCTACGCAGTTTCTTCTCTTAGTAACATCTTCACCCTATGGTGGTTCATTTACAATCAGTGAAATAACGTTGTTAGATATTGTCCATTTGGTTCCAACTAATAGCAACCCTACCCACAGTGGACTAAAACACTGCCTGGTCCTGCACCATACTCTCAATCCTTGCTACCTTTGAACCCTTTGCTGCTGCTGCCACTGTGCCAATCTATCTTGTTGGAGGTTTTTCTCTTTTTGCTGTCCTTCCACTTTGCCAAGAATGATGCCCTTCCTCAGGGACAGATGCCTCCTGATAAGGTCTGAGGTCTGAGAGATGATGTCTTCCTATCCAAGGAACATTCTGGCTGTACTTCATTGACCACAGATTTCTTTGTTCTTCTGGCAGTGTAGTCATTGTACTTTTAATATACTTCTCCAACACTATAATTCAAATGCATCCATTGTTCTATGGTCTTTTTAATTCATTTTTGAACTTTCACATGCATATGAGGCTATTGAAAATAACATGGCTTGGGTCAGGTGTGTCTGGTATACTGACAGTGTATTTCTCCCATCTTCTTTTGATGCATTCTGCATCATTCAATATTTTGCCCATAGAATCGATCCTTCAATATTGCAGATCAAGACTTGAATTTTTCCTCACAAATCAGTGTTGTAAGAAGTACAGCCAGAATGTTCCTTAGAAGCCAGTATGGCTAGACTTCATCTTTCATAATTCAGATATGCTATCAGGAGGGACCAGTCTCCCAAGAAGGACATTATGCTTGGTAATGTGGAGGATCAGAGAAAAAGAGGAAGATCCCCAACAGGATGGATTAGCACACTGGAAGCAGCAATGGGCTCAAGTGTAACAACAGTTGTGAGGAGGGCATAGGACCAGGCTGTGTTTTGTTCTGTTGTGCATAGGGTCACTATGAGTTGGAACGGACTTCACAGCACCTAACAACAACAACTCATGAAGGCCCCCGAGCTTCTTCTCTTCTTGGGCTCACACTTTACTCAAAGCCACCACCGAGCATCGGTTGCCCTTAGGAAGCCACAGAATACAAGTGCATAGTGCACACTTAACCCATCATGCCCCCTGACTAATTTCTGGTAAGCATGTTTAATTTCATAGGTCCAGGCAGCATTTCTTTCTGTCCTCCACAGAACTAGCAATAACAACCTTTTCCTTTCCTAGTACTTCTATTTTTTTTTAATTTTCAACTGTGAAGACAAATTCTCATTCTTACCTAGATCAAAATAAAATGGTAAAATAAAACACTATATAAAGATATCAGTAAGGGAAGAGATTTATCTAGTCAAAGATAAAGATGACAATAAGATTGTAAACCATTATTTTTCATTTAAAAGAGAGTTGTCCAAAATGAATGAAAATGAGAAAGGAGAAAGGAGAAAATGAGAAAGAAGAAACTTTTGATATGTTCAGGAATATAAATTGTTTTTACTTATTATTTTAAAAGAATTTCAAATCTGCCAAAAAGTTCAAGAATAATTCATAGAACTCTTAGGTTTTTGTTTTTTTTTAAACTTGTTTCATTTGTTCTGTTTCTCTCCATATACACTCACACGTTATTATTTAGAGACGTGGTTAGTTGCTTTTGACTTGGTTTAGATTAATGGAGGTCTCAGGAGCCCTGGTGGTTCTGTAGAATGTGCAGTGGCTGGCAGTTCAAACCCACCAGCTGCTCCAATTGTCTTGGTAGCTATGAGTTGAGAACAGACCCAATGACTATGGGTTTGGTTGGTTTGGAATGGAGACCCCATCACAACAAATGCAAAATGTTATGCCATTTTCATGATTGTTGGTAATCAAATAAATTTCTGTTGTGATCCATAGGGTTCCCATTAGCTAATCTTTAGAAGCAGACAAACTAATGGTAACTCTATCCACATGTTTTTTTTAATATCTAGTTTTAGTTTGAAAACTGTGCTGAAAACTGTCCACTTGCTGGTGTTTGAAAAACCAGTGACATACCTTCCAGCATTGTAGGCAGTTTTCAAGCCACCACAGTATGGTAAACTGACAGATGGTTGCCAGGCATTTAGAGTAGGCTGACTGTATCACAGCATTTAACACTTCAATGTGCATTTCCTAAGCATGAGCTACAGTAAAGTTATAAATTTAGAAAATTTAGCACTCTTATGACACTCTATTAAAAACATATTATACTTATTTTAATTCTTCAAATAATGAGATTTATAGCTTTTTTATCTTCCAATATAAGGTACAATCCGGAATCACATTTCATGTCTCTGTATTCTCCCTTAATCTGGAATTGTGTTTCTTGCCTTTTCCTATCTTTCATGATATTGGAATTTTAAAAGAAAACAGGTGAGTAATTTTATAGAATGTTTCTCAATCTGGATTTATCTGAAAGTTTTTAATCATCAGATTCAGGCTGTGCATCAATGGCCCAGATATCACAAAATTAATATTTGTCCTTACTGATTTTAATTTTGATCACCCAATCAAGATATTATTCAGTTTCTCTACAGGATAATTACTGCTTTTTCCCTAGCAACTAATAGACATTCTTTAGGGAGACACTTTGTTGTTGTTTTGGTAAATGTTGTTGATTCTATTCTAACTTATAGTGACCTTGTAAAAGGGTTTCCAAGGAGCAGCTGATAGGTTTGAACCACTGACCTTTCAGGTATTGTTGTTGTTGTTAGGTGCCATCAAGTTAGTACTGACTCATAGTGACCCTATGCACAATAGAACAAAACACTGCCCGATCCTGGGCCAACATCACAATTGTTGCCATGCTTGAGCCCATTGACGTTGCCGCTTTGCTAATCCATCTCCCTGGGGGTCTTCCTCTTTTTCTCTGACCCTCCACCTTATCAAACATTATATCCTTCTCCAGCTACTGGTCCCTCCTGACAATATGCCTGGAGTATGAAAGATGATGTTTGGCCATCCTGGCCTCCAAGGAGCACTCTGGCAGCACTTCTTCCAACACAGATCTGTTTGTTCTTTTGGAAGCCCATGCCACTTTCAATATTCTCCTCCAAAACCATAACTCAAAAGCATCAATTCTTCTACAGTCTTCCTTATTCACTGTACAGCTTTTGCATGCATATGAGGTTATTGAAAATGCCGTACTTTGGGTCAGACACACCTTAGTCCTCAAGATGACATCTTTGCTCTTCAACACTTTCAAAAGGTCTTGTGCAGCAGATTTGCCTAATGCAATACGTCATCTGATTTCTTGACTGCTGCTTCCATGAGTGTTGATAGTGGATCAAAGAGGAATGAAGTCCTTGACAACTTCAATCTACTCCATTGATAAGAATGTTGTCTATTGATTGGTCTAGTGGTGAGGATTTTTGTTTGCTTTATATTGAGATGCAATCCAAACCGAAGGTTGTGGTCTTTGACCTTCATTGTTGTTGTTGTTATGTGCCATGGAGTCGGTTCTGACTCATAGTGACCCTGTATAGGTTTCCAAGGCTGTAAATCTTTATGGGAGCAGAAAACCTCATCTTTCTCCCATGGAATAGTGGGTAGTTTTGAACTGCTGACTGTGAGGTTAGCAGCTGGATTCATAACCACTACGCTACCAGAGCTCCCTATCTTCATTAGTAAATATTTTAAGTCCTCTTCACTTTCAGCGGTTGTATCATCTGCATATTTCAGGTTGTTAATGAGTCTTCCTCCAATCCTGATGCCACGTTTTTCTTCATATAATCCAGCTTCTCAGATTATTTGCTCAGCATACAGGTTGAATAAGTATGGTGAAAGACTACAACCCTGTCACATATCTTTCTTCATTTTAAACCATTCAGTGTTCCCATGTTCTGTTTGAACAACTGCCTCTTGGTCCATGTACAGATTCCTTATGAGCACAATTAATTCTTCATTCTTCGCAATGTTGTCCATAGCTTGTCATGATCTGCACAATTGAAAGCCTTTGTGTAGTCAATAAATAAATACAGTTATTAGTCCAGTGCTTATCCTACAGTGCCACACCAAGGATACACTTAAGACCATGTCTCACATTTGCCTCTTAGATTTATCATCCATGTTGTTGTTGTTGTTGTTGTTGTTAAGTACTGTCGTGTTGGTTTCGACACATAGCTACCCTGTATAGGGTTTCCAAGGAGCAGTTGGTGAGCTTGAACTGCTGACCTTGCAGATCAAACGGCTTTGCATTCTGGTGCATTAACCCAACCCACAGCGCCACACCAGTACTCCATAGATGGTTCTTATATCAACCAATCTTTATTGTGATAATTTTTTAAAAATCGCTCTTTGAACATGTATCAGTTCACAGTGAACAATAGAGTTATTTTTTAATGAGTGAGCCTCATAAAAGACCTCTCTTCTACTCTATCTACTGTTTTATTTGTCATCTACTTACTTTATCATCTCTCTATGACTCTATCTAGTTGCCTATTATCAATCACTATGGTCTCTTAGATTCCTGTTTTTTTCAATGACTTATTATAATGTAGTAACATTCTTTTAATTTTGATTCTCAGAGGTTCTATATTAGTCAACAAAACTCCTTCAAGTCAGCCTTGGTATTTATAAACCAAGTTCTGGTTGTCTTAACAGAGAATACACCAAGGAGACAAGCATTCTCCTTGATGTGAAGAATCTCCCATTCGGGTTGGAATTTTGAGTAACTGCAAAAGTCCAGTCCATCAAATTGTAGCAATTTATACGTGCTCACAGTATCAGACATCTTTACCTTCATCTGTTTGGGTTCTGGTCAGGTCAGCCCATGTCATACAATGTAGGTTAAATGGGTACCAACTGCAAGTTTGGGAGTTCACATACACCTCCCTGTACTTCACACTTGATGGCCCCTTCACTGTCAGCCCTAGGCCCCAGTTACTAGGTCAGTGGCCATGGGCTCAGAAATTCACAAAATTCCCTAAAATTCAGACCAGCCAACCCATCCTCATCTCTCTCTCTCATCTCAAGATTAATGGGTATCAATGGAATGTGTCCAAACTCAGCCTGTCTTCACTGCTGCATTTCCCCAACTGCCACTCACAAGTTGATTCAGTTGGTCTCCAGTGAGCTTACTAGACTGCTAGCAGGTTCCCTTTACTTTTCTTGCCTTTATGCCTCCAAAGCATACAGCGTGCTTGAAACTCAAAAAGCCAGTCTGCTTTTTTTCTGAGGTCTTTCTTTCAATAAGAATCTTCTGTTCTCTTAGGAATTCTGGTTTGGTCTGCAAGTCTTTCCAAATGCAAATGTCTGAACTCAGAAGGTTATGGGTGGGACTCATGATTCCACCCATACAAAGTTTTAGCAAGAAGCCTATTTCTCTGGGCAAATTGTAACTCCCTTTTAGTAAATCCAAGTAATTTTAGGCTGAAGGTGGGCTTAAAAGCATTCTATAAACTTAATTCCCAGTATTCATTCCATCATATATGTATGTTTATTTTACAATAGTTTTTGTTGTTGCTGTTAAGTGCTGCCTAGTATGTTCCGACCCATAGAGATCCTGTATTGGGTTTCCGAGGAGCGGCCGGTGCCAACTCTGTGGTTCAAACTGACCTTTCCGTCCAGCATATTATCCTGCAAAGCCACACCAGGACTCCATTTTACAATAGTAGGCAGTGGAAACCAATACCCATAACACATAACCCCCCCCTTTTTTTTTTAGCTCCTTTACCCATTCAGCCATTGTCTCAATCCATCCATACATCTATTCACAGAACACTGTTGTTCCAAGGTTGTATGTATATTACTATTTACCTCTATCCCCATTAGCTCATGCAGACCTTCCTGTATCTTCACCTATTTTCACTGTTTGTCTGCCACCCTCTGTCTACTTGTATATTGTCTTCCTCTGTATTGTATATTGCTTTCCCTGTCACCCAAGCTAACATGTGTCTACCCTCTAGCGAGTGAACTTCCCTCTCTCTCACCCTTGGTAGCCATGGAAAACTTTTCTTAAGCTTTTAAAATAATGGTCTCATACAATATTTATCCTTTCGTGATTGACGAATTTCACTCAGCATAATGTCCTCCAGGTTCATCCATATTATGAAGTGTTTCACAGATTATTCATTATTGTCAAGGTAGCATAGTATTCCATTGTGTGTATGTACCAAAGTTTGTTTATCCATTCTTCCATTGATGGACACTTAGGCTGTCGCCATCTTTTTACATTTACTGTAGATCATTTTACAGTCTCACCAACAATGTAGGAGAGTCCCAGTCTTTCCACACCCTTGCCAGCATTTGTTGTTTTCTGTCTTATTGAACATCTCTGTTGATGCTGGTGTGAGATGGTATCTCATTGTTGTTTTTATTCATATCTCTCTAATGGCTGTTGTTGTGAACATTTTATTCAGATGTCTGTTGGCTGCCTGAATGTCTTCCTTGGTGAAGTGTCTGATCATGTCATGTGCCCATTTTTTATTGGTTAGTTCATAAATAATTCTTACCTTAACAAATCTTTATTGTGATGGTTGCAAAGTAACGCCATCACTCCCTGAACATTTATTTATCAGTTGGCAGGGAATAATAGAGTTATTTTTTAATAAGTGAGCCTTATAAAGAGTTCTCCTTTCTACTCTATCTTCTTATCTGTCATCTGTCTACTGTATCATCTCTCTATGACTCATCTAATTGCCTATGATCAGTATGGTCTATTAGATACTTGTTTTATTCAGGGAATTATTGAAATAATTCACTGAATAAAATTGAAATGCTGTTATTGTTAAGTGCAGTTAAGTAGGTTCCAACCCATAGTGACCCTGTATGGAATTTCTGAGGAGTGGCTGGTGAACTTGAACTGCCAACCTTGCAGTTCAAACCAACTTTTCAGTTCAGTGCATGAACACACAGCACCACACCAGGACTCCTATAATTCAGTACCATTCATTTAATTTTGCTTATCAGATTTTCTAGATTAGCCAACAGGAGTGCCTTCTAATCAGCCTTGGTATTTAGAAACATGTTCTGGTTGCTTTTACCAGAGAGTTGTTGTTATTGTTAAGTGTTGTCAAGTCATTTTCTACTCATAGTAGCCCTGTATATGGTTTCCGAGGAGTAGCTAGTGGGTTTGAACTGCCAACCTTGTGGTTCACAGTCCATTGTTGATCCTACGTCACCACACCAAAAAAATGAAGTAATAAATTCAGCTCCAATCTAATTCCATAGGTCATTTCTTTGCCTATCTTTATTCTCCATTTCCCTATCTTCTTTCTTTTATACTGAACATTCTGACTCTCACAATGTCATCACATTTACTCTTTTTCTCAATCCTACAATGAATATAAAATAATTTGAGAATTGCTATTCCCATTGTGCTCTGGTGGCGTTTTGGTTACGAATTGGCCTGCTAACCTCAGAGTCAGCAGTTCAAAACTACCAGCTGTTCTGTGGGAGAAATATGAGTCTTTCTGCTCCCGTAAAGATTTACAGCCTTGGAAACTCTGTACAGGGTTGCTATGGGTCAAAACCAACTCCATGACACATAACCACCACCACCATACCCATTGTTGTTAGGTACCATTGAGTTGGTTCTGACTCATAACGACATTATGGACAGCAGAATCAAGTGCTGCCTGGGCCTGCACCATCCTCACAATTGTTGTTACACCTGAGCCCATTGCTGTTTTCATGGTGTCAAAATTCAGCCTGAACTTGCATATGAGCAATTATGGTCTGTTCCACAGTCTACCCTTGCTTCTCAATCATCTTTTCCCACAGATGTAGTCAATTTGATTTCTGTGTCTGCCGTCTGTTTAGGTCCATGTGTAGAGTCACATTTTATGTTGTTTAAAAAAGATTTGCAATGAATAAGTCATTGGTTATGCAAAATTCTATCATGCACTCTTTAGAATCATTTCTATCACAAAGGTCATATTTTTCAACTACTGATTCATCCTCTTTGTTTTCAACATTTGCTTCCAATCAGCAGTAATTACCAATGCATATTGATTGCATGATTGATCTATTGAAGACTGAAGAAGTTGGTAGAATTCTTCAATTTCATAATCACTGGTTTTCGTGGTTGGTGTGTAAGTTTGAATAATAGTGGTATTAATTGGTCTTCCTTGTAGGTATGTGGATAATATCCTACCACAGACAGCACTGAAATTCAAGATAGATCTTGCAATGTTCTTTTTGACTACGTATGCAACACCATTCCTCTTCATTTTAAAGTTCACAGCTTAGTAAATGATATGATTTGCAACTGTCTGATTGAAAATGGCCAATAATAGTCCATTTCAGTTCCCTAATATCTAGGGTATCAATCTTTATGTGTTCCATTTCATTTTTTATAACATTCAGTTTTCTGAGATTCATACTTCATACATTCCGTGTTCTTCTTAATAATGCATGTTTACAGCTGTTTTTGAGTCGTGCCGCATCAGTAAATGAAGATCCTGAAAAGTTTACTGTATCACAGCATTATGATCAACTCTACTTTGAGGAAGCAGCTCTTCCCAGTCATATTTTGAGTGCCTTCCAACCTGAGGGGCTCATTTTCTGGCACTCTATCTGACAATTGTTGTTGTTGTTAAGGTCGTCGAGTCAGGTCCGACTTACAGAGACTCTGTATAGGGCTCCTGAGGTGCGACTGGTGAGCTTGAACCACTGACCTTGTGGTTTAAACCGACTTTCAAGTCCTGTGTATTAACTCACAGTGCCACACCAGGACTTCCTATCAGACAATTTTCTAGTGTTCTTCATAATGTTTTCATTTTCTGGCACAATATCTGACAATATTCCACTGCTATTCATAAGGTTTTCCATAACCAACCATTCAGAAGTAGTCTTCCTCTCCTTTCTGTTGTTGTTGTTGTGAAGTGCCATTGAGTCAGTTCCAACCCATAGCAACTCTGTATCTGGAAGTGTCACTGAAACCTGATGACTATGAGTGAAACTGCTTGTATTCAAAATGCTATTGGCATAGATTTTAGCATCACAGTAACATGCAAGCCACCACAGTACATCAAATTGACAGACAAGAGGTGGAGTGAAGCAGTTATTATTAACTTAAATCTATACATCAGGGTTCACTCTTTGTGTTGGCCATAGTGGGTTTGACAAAGACATAATGCCATGTGTTGACCATCTGAGTAGCCTTCAGAATTTTATTGTTTTTTTATAAACTGGTCTTCAAATTATGTTGTTTTTCAGATCATCTTCATGCCCACTCCACATGTGCTGCCATTACCTTTCAGCTCATAGAACCAGCTGCTGAAAAGTATGAGGGATGAAGTATTGTGACCCTTTTTCCTCCCCTCAGCCTGCCGAAGACTCTTTATACTCAGCCCTGTCTTATTCACAATCTAACCTTGATGAGGGCAGGTGAGTACATTAGATCTGCCACTGTAAACTCACTGTCCAGCATCCCTGGAATGAACCCTGGGAACCTGATGTCCATAGGATCATTTCAGCATCCCCAAATCAGATTCATTAAAGAGAAGCTGAAACATGTAACCCTGCTTAGAATCATTTAGGTTATTATTAAAATTGATGATCTCTGTATGTCACTTCAGATTTATTGTAAGAGTGGGCCTGCAAATGTGTAATTTAACAAAAGGAGACTAACATATGAGAAGAAATATAATGTAATGAGTAAGAATACAAACTCTGGAGATTAGCTGTTCATTGTCTTAATATTGGTGTGACCTTTGGAAAATTATTTAATTTTCCTCTGTCTGATCTACCAAATGGTGACACAAAACTATAACACCTGCCTCATCAATCTCCAAAACAAACAGAAACCTAAACCCAGTGCCATGGAGTTTATTCTGACTCTTGGCCTACATCAAAGAATGGATTCAATGAGAACTACATAGAAATACCTGGAACAATGCCTGGCACAGAGTAAGACTTAGTGAATGTTCATTATTACTATTATTACATAGCAAGTACCTCAGATAACTGTTAAAACTATAGTTTGAGATCAACAGGTCCAGTATGTTCTTCTTGGCTTCTACATTGTGTTTTGCCCAGCCTTACTAGGTCCTCCTGGGTTTGAAGCACTGTGCTGACTTCCTAAACTGTTTCCCTCAAACTTGAACCT
Organism: Chrysochloris asiatica; assembly: GCF_000296735.1. Taxonomy (NCBI): domain Eukaryota; kingdom Metazoa; phylum Chordata; class Mammalia; order Afrosoricida; family Chrysochloridae; genus Chrysochloris; species Chrysochloris asiatica. Next base: position 34,463,029 of record NW_006408529.1, on the reverse strand, counting down.
ACTTGTAAATATTCCAATCCTTCTCTGTGGTGCAGGAGAAGGGATCTTACCCATGTTCTTTCTGCCCTTCAGCCAATAAGGACTGGCCACTGAGAACAGGGATGCCTTTATCTGTTTGAGAAATTCCCATTTCCACATTAGGGGAGAAAAATGTTCTACAGCTGTAGGATTGGGAGTCCTGAATCATTCGGTGTAATTCAGTGTTGATATGACTGCTCAGTCCTAGCCCGAAGCTATTAGGCTGCTTTGGATACAGTGCATTGAAAGAGGGGCATCTTCCCCTTTGGATCTTCTCTTAAGCAAACTGTCATGATTTGCCTGGGGCTATCCTGGTTTTGGAGTCTTGGTATGGCACTGTAGGATCAGCACTAGACTGTTAACTGCAAAGTCAGTGGTTCAAACCCAGCTTCTCCTTGGAAACTCTATTCAGCGTCGCTATGAGTTGAAACTAGCTAAAAAGCACTCAATAATAACAATCATCTTCTATGACTCAAAAAATCCCCAATTCTTGGCAAACCAACATGATTGGTCACCAAAGGCCTTACAGTTAACAATACCTTATTTGACACCCAGTTGTGAGGTTGAACAGGGGCCTGGGCTGAGCTGTACAAACCTCAGAAGTATGAAGCCCTGATCGCATTCGGTTAGCACACTCAAGTCATGTAAGAATAAAAGTCAAAAAGTATTGCTATAAAAATCATAGAACACTTGCCTAAAGTATCAAAATATGAAGCTATTGGTTTTGAACACACCCTCCATCTAGGTCTATACACTTCTGAAAGTAACATTTGCATGTGACACTGTAGGATACACACTGAACTACGAATCACAAGGTTGGTGGTTCAAACACACCAGCCACTCCTCAGAAACTCTCTGTAAGGTCACTATTGGAATTGACTCGATGATACTTACCAATTTAATCTTAACCACTCCCCAGGATCTTTGGTAGCACAGTGGGCTAAGCATTTTTCTGCAAACTGGAACAAACTCAGCAGCCATTCCAAGGGAGAATGATGAGGTTGTCTGTTCCAAGATGTGTAGTCTTGGAAATCCTAAGGAACAGTTCTACTATGTTTTTTATAGGGTCACTATGAGCTGGAATCATTTGCTTTATTGTCATGTCAGAAGGCAGGTTTGGTGACTTCAAAGGACTCCAGTCATGTTCTTTGTAAATGTTCTTTGAGTTTGGGGAACAAAAGGAAGTCTGAATGGGTAAGATTAGGGTTGTAGGTGCATGGGGTAAGGTTTCCCAACAAATTTCTCATAAGACAGCTCTTGCTACCTTGTAAAATGAGCAAGTGTATTGTTATATGGAAAACAAAATTCTTGGTGAAACTTTCCTGGCATTTTTCTCACCAACGTAGATTTCAGTTTTCTTAAAACCTCCTAATAAGCTCCTGTGAGTGTCCTGTGTCCTATGAGAAAATCTATCAAGATTATCTATTGGGGAAAAAAATAGACACAATAACCTGTGCTGACCTTTCTTTCTTGTATCCGGCTCAGCAGATCCCCATAGAAGCCACTGTTGTGAATGGGCTTTTTTGGAAGGCACCCTAAGAACGCAAGTGTGTGATCAAGAGAACTTGTCTGCAATCATTCACTGATTGCAGAGACATGTTTAAACACATTTTGCTTGGAATAAACCTGTGCATGTATGGAACATTAGTAGAAATATTTTGACTTATGTGTTTATTTTCATACGGAGCATTGGTGGTGCTGTAGGATAAGCACTGGACTGTTAATCACAAGATCAGCAGTTCAAATCCACCAGCCACTCCACAGGAGAAAGAATTAGGCTTTCTGCTCCTTTAAAGATTTGTATCTTCAGAAATTCTACATAGGGTCGCTATGAGTCGAAACTGACTTGATAGCATCTAACAACAATAACAACAACAACATTCCCATACACCTGTGCACTTTCTATTTACAAGGCTGATATGGATCAGAATTAGATTGAACTCTTTATAATCCCTATAATGTGATAGGGACCCATGGAATGATACAATATAGTATTTTGTGTAAGATGCTTAGGATGTGTATCCTCCCATCTGTCTTCTTTCGGAAGTGAATAATAACAAGAGCTATAAATACCAACTCTTGCTCAGTCTGGAGATTTCTGTGCTGATTACATTTCAGATGGAAAATGGCAGAAGAGCTTGTCTTCCCATTTCTGCAGAAACTAGTTTTTTGGAAGGGAGAAAACAAAGATTTAGACTTCACAAAGTTGTAGAAATTGCAAAAATGTTACCAAGGTAGCTAATCAACATCCAAAGATAACATTGCATCTCTTCCTAGCATGCTCTGGTATGCCTATAACCCCATTGGGTATGAGTAATAATATTAAAATGAAGGAAATTACCTGAGACGGGCTGTTGTAAGAGGCGGCCAGGGCTTACCTAATTAAAGAATGATTTGATTATTGCTGTAACTTAAGGAAATGGTGTGCCATGCAATAATATGAGGGTATGAGATGTTTGGGTCTTGTTGGGTAGCAATTAATTTCAAATAGTTTAGGGGGAGACATGATTAAATATAGGAACATTCTGATAAATGAATCATTAAGCAAGTGCATTTTTAACTAAATGGAAATGAGTCTAGTAAGAATGGGGGGAAAATCCATGTAATTACCACTCTGTGGCCTTGTTAGTGAGAAAAGAAAGAATGATCTGTGGGCCCGAATAATTGCTGAGAGGCTAAGCACTGAGCTTTGTCTCTTATAGGAGTCCTGATGTTCCTGGGCATAATCTGTGAAGTATTAAGTACATTATCTCAGGGCAACTCGTAAAGACCACCATGCATCTGCAGTTTGTCATATTGTGGTGGCTTGTATGTTGCTATCATGCTGGAAGATATGCCACTGGTTTTTCAAATACTAGCAGGCTCACCATGATGGACAGGTTTCAGATGAGCTTCCAAACTAAGACAGACTAGGACTAAGGAGAGGCAGACTACTTCGGAATGTTTAGCCCCTGAAAAGCTTATAAGTAGCAGTGGGTCTTTGTTAGATTAAGTGCTAGAAGATGAGAACTTTATGATAGCACCAGAATATTGTCAGAGTGCCAAAAGATGAATCCCTCAGGTTGGAAGGCACCCAAAATATGAGTGGGGAAGAGTTGCCGCCTTAAAGTAGAGTTGAACATGATGATGTGAATGGAGTAAAACTTCAGGGCCTTCATTTGCTGATGGGACACAACTCAAAATGAGAAGAAACAGCTCTAAACATCCATTAATAATCAGAAGATGGGATGTACTAAGTATGAATCTAGAAAACTTGGAAGTTGTTAAAACTGAAATGGAATGCATAGAGATAGATACTTTAGTGATTAGTGAGCTGAAACAGACTGGTATTGACCATTTTGAATCTTATAATCATATGGTTTACTAGGTGAGGAACAGAAAATTCAACAACAAAGACATTGCATTCATCATCAAAAAGAACATTTCAAGATCTGTCTCGAAGTACAATATTGTGTGTGATGGGATAATATCCATATGCCTACAAGGAAGGTCAGTTAATACCACTATTAAGCAAATTAACACATCAACCACTAAAGCCAGTGATGATGAAACTGAAGAGTTCTACCAACTTCTTCAGCTTGAAACTGATCAAACATACAATCAAGATGTATCGATTTTTACTGGTGATTGGAATGCAAAGGTTGGAAACAATGAGGAAGGATCAGTAGTTGTAAAATATGGCTGGTGATAGAAATGATGCTGGAGATCACATGATAGAATTTTACAAGACCAATGACTCATTGCAAATACCTTTTTCTAAACAACATAAAAGGCAACTATACACATGGACCTCACTCCTCACTAATGAAATACACAGAAATCGAATTGACTATATTTGTGAATAGAGATGGTGGAAAAGCTCCATACCATCAACGAGGGAAGAACCAAAATATGACCTTGAACATATCCTATCTGAATTTAGAGATCATTTCAAGAACAGATGTGCTGCATTAGACACTAAAGACTGAAGACCAGAAGAGTTGTGGATGACATAGGGAACATCATGCAGGAAGAAAGCAAAAGGTTATTAAAAAGACAAGAGAAAAAGAAGAAATCAAAATGGAGGTAGGAAGAGACTCTGAAACTTGCTTACTAGAATAGAAATGCTAAAGCAAATGGAAGAAATGTAAAAGACCTGAACAGAAAATTTCCTTTAGCAACGTGTGAGAGAAAGTTCCCATTTTCCCATAGTTCCAGACAAAACAATAGATCATTAAGCTTTGAATTTTTTGCCTATCTAAGAGGTGAAAAAGTAATATATCATTATGATTTAAATTTTTATTTATTCATTGTGAGTGAAGTCAAATTGTCTTTTCATAGGCTTAAGAGCAAGTTTTTGTATATATATATTTGTGTGTGTGTGTGTGTAGATTGTTACATCTTCTCCCTATTCTATTTAGTTTAGGTTAGTTTCCCTCAGCAATTAAAACATTCTTTAGAGATATTAATTAGTTTCTGTGATATATATTGTGAATATTTACTCTGAATTTATTATTTAACCTTTGATTTTGCTTATGTATATTATTGTCATTTAAACTTTTTGTGATGTTTTACTTCTTATAATAGTATGGAAGTCCTGGTGTGGTGCTATGAGTTTATGTACTGGACTGCAAAGTTGGCTTGAACTGCAAAGTTGGCAGTTCAAGCTCACCAGCAACTCCTTGGAAACCCTGTACAAGGTCACCATGGGTTGGAACCAACTCAACATCACTTAACAACAGCAATTGTAGTTTTGGTGAAAGTTAAATTCACACCTTTTTAAAAAAAGAGTAGTTATATTATTAGTTTTTACTTTCCGCTGGATTTGGAGTTTTAGTTGGAAATCCAGTCCCTACTCCCACACACACATCCATATTATAGACAAGTTCATCTCTTTTATTTTCTTCTAGTACTTTCATGATTTTATTTCTTACATCTAGATCTCTGATCCATGTGGATAGGGAATGTGTAAGTGGTGTAAGGAAAAGATATATATTTCTCTCTCCAAATGCCTATTCAGTAGTCCCAATACCATTTTTAAAAAATTCACTGAAAATGCACCTTTCATCCTGCACTAGGTTTCTATATTAAGCTGAGTTTTATACTACACTGTTTTAATTACTGAGGTTTTCTTATATAATTGTTAGTATATAAAGGCTGGTTCCATTCACATTTTTTCCTTACAGTGTTTCCTATATATTTTTGCATTTTTCTTTTTCTTTATGAACTTCATACCACTTTCCCAGCTCTAGAAACAAAGCTTATTTGAATGTTTGTTGAGATTGCATTAAATTTATGACTTACTTTTACATCTATGATGATGCGGAAATATTGTATCTAAGAACACTTAATAGTACTCATGAGGACAAAGAGGCAGTTCTTAGAACAGAATAAGGGAATACTGAGTATTTTAAAATCAGAAATCATATGCATTGCAGTGTATCCTTTCAACATACATATTCAGTCGGTCCACCACTCTTCTGTCAGTTTGTCATACTGTGGTGGCGTGTGTACTGCTGCAACATTGGAAGCTATACAATATTTTAAATACCAGCAGGGTTACTCATAGTGGGCAGGTTTCAGGGGAGATTTTCAGACTAAGACAGATTAGGAAGAAGGACAGGTGGAACCACTTCTGAATGGTTAACTACTAAAAACCTTATGAATAGCAGCAGAAAATTGTACGATACAGCATAGGAAGGTAAACCCTTCAGGTTGGAAGTCACTCAAAATATGACTGGGGAAGAACTGCCTCCTCAAAGTAGAGTTGACTTTAATGATATGGATAGAGTTAAGCATTTTGGACCTTCCTTTTCTGATGGAGCACAACTCAAAATGAGACGAAACAGCTGCAAGCATCCATTGATAATCAGAATGTGGAAGTATGAAGTATGAATCTAGGAAAGTTGGAAGTTGTAAAAAATTAAATGACATGCATAAAAATCAACATCCTAGACATTAATGAGCTGAAATGGACAGGTATTGGCAATTTAAAATCTGATAATCACATGGTTTACTAAGTCGGGAATGACAAATTAAAGAGGAATGGCATCACATTAATTGTCAAAAATGACATTTCAAGATCTGTCTCAAAGTACAATATTGTTTGTGATGGGATAATGTCCATATGCCTACAAGGAAGACCACTAAATACCATTAATTGTTCAAATTTACATACCAATCACTAAAGTCAGTGATGATAAAATTAAAGAATTCTACTAACTTCTTCAGTTGTTTTTGAAATTGATCAAAAGTAAAATCAAGGTGCACTGATAATTACTAATGATTGGAATGTGAATGTCGGAAACAAAGAAGAAGGACTAATAGTTGGAAAATTTGGCCTTGATGATACAAATGATGCTGGAGATCGCATGATAGAATTTCATAAGACCAATAACTTATTCATTGTAAATACCTTTTCCCAGCAACATAAAAGGTGACTATCCACCTGGACTCACAAGATGTAATAATTAAACTGACTACATCTGAGGGACGAGATGATGGAGAAGCTCCATCTTAACAGGTAAACAAGGCCAGGGGCAGACTATAGAACAGACCATTAATTGCTCATATGTGCAAGTTCAGGTTGAAGCTGATGAAAATTAAAAGAAGTGTATGAGAGCCAAAATATAACCTTGAATATCCCTCCTGAATCTGGAGACCATCTCAAGAATGTATTCAGTGCTTTCGACACCAGTGTCCAAAGATATGAAGACTTGTGGGATAGCATCAAGAACATCATATAGGAAGAAAGCAAAAGGTCATTAAAAAGACAGGAAAAAAGAGAAGACCAAAGTGAGTGTCAGAAGAGACTGAAACTTGCTCTTGAGCACAGAAAAGCAAAAGCAACTGGATGAAATGATGATGTCAACTCTTGGTGACCCTGTATAGGGTTTCCAAGAAGTGGCTGGTGATTTTGAACTGCCAACCTTGTGGTTAGCAGTCCAGTGCTTATCCTACAGCACCACACTGGAACTCCATGAACTATAGGAGGAGAAATTACTGATCTTAAGACCTCTGCTCATGACAATAGCAAAGTACACATATCTCCCTAACCATCCCTATGTTGTTTTTTGGTGACATCTAATCAGTTCTGTGTTTTCAATAGCCTCATATGGATGCGAAAGCTGGACAGTGAATAAGGAGGATCGTAGAAGAATTGATGCCTTTGAGTTGTGGTGTTGGAGGAGAAT
>NW_006408529.1:34440174-34453684 GCF_000296735.1 Chrysochloris asiatica | reverse complement strand
TCATCCCACAACTCTTCTGGTCTTTGGTCTTTAGTGTTTAACGCATCAAATCTGTTCTTCAGATGATCTCTAAATTCAGGTGGCATATATTCAAGGTCATATTTTGGCTCTCATGGACTTGTTTTAATTTTCTTCAGCTTCAATTTGAATTTGCATAGGAGTAATTGATGGTATGTTCCATAGTCTACTCCTGACCTTGTTTTCACTGACAATATGGAGCTTTTCTATCGTCTATTTCTGCAGATGTAGTCAATTTGTTTTCTGTGTATTCCATCTGCTGAGGTCCATGTGTATAGTTGTCTCTCACACTGTCTAAAGAAGGTATTTGAAATTAACAAATCATTGGTTTTGCAGAATTCTATCATGCATTCTCCAGCATCATTTCTATCACCAAGGCCATATTTTCCAACTGCTGATCCTTCCACTTTCCTCCCTACCTTTGCATTCCAATTATAAGTAATGAACAATACATCTTGATTACATGTTTGATCGATTTCAGATTGAAGAAGTCGGTAGAATTCTTCTATTTTATCCTCACTGGCTTTGGTGGTTGGTGCATAAATTTGAATAATAGTGGTATTAACTGGACTTCCCTGTAGGCTCATGGATATTATCCTATCACAGACAGCATTGTACTTTGTGACAGATCTTGATATGTTCTTTTTGATGATCAATGCAACACCATCACTCTTCAATTTGTCATTTCCAGCATAGTAAACCATGTGGTTGTCAGATTCAAAATGGCCAATATCAGTCCATTTCAGCTCACTAATGCCTAAGATATCGATTTTTATGTGTTCCATTTCATTTTTGAGAACTTCCAATTTTCCCAGATTCTTACTTCATACATTCCATGTTCCGATTTTCAGTGGCTGTTTACAGCTCTTTCTCTTCATTTTGAGTTGTATCCTATGAGCAAATGAAGGTCCCATGGGCTTTTCTCCCAGGAGCTTTACTATGTTTGTGTTATCATGGTCAACTCTACTTTGAGGAGGCAGCTCTTCCTCAGTTGCATTTTGAGTGTCTTCCAACCTGCGAGGCTCATTTTCCGGCACTATATCTGACAGTGTTTCACTGCTATTTATAAGGTTTTCAATGACTAAATATTCGGAAGTAGTTTGTCATTCTTTCTTCCTAGTCTGTCTTTGTCTGGAAGCTCATCTGAAACCTTCCACCATGGGTGGCCCTGCTGGTATTTAAAATACTGGTGGCATAGCTTTCAGAATCATAGCAACTCACAAGCCATCGCAGTACAACAAACTGACAGATGAGTGGTGGCTGTTTGGTTTTAAGTGGAAACTGTCACTTTAAATTTTGAGGACATCTGTGCGCATGCATCATAGAACCCTATGGTGGGTGTGAGGTGTCCATTTACTCAGGCATCCCCTTTAGTCACCAGAATGGAGGTGCGCAGACAGTGAGAGACCAATGAACAGATACAGATACACCTGTATCTCTGCAGTTCTGTCAGGCATTCATGGCTGTTCTGATCCTTTCCCAGCTTGGTCTCTCCCAAGATGGCGGCTCCAGGAGTAGCTGAGTGTCCTGAATTAGAAAGCAATGGATTTCTTGATTCTGCTATAAACTCCCCTAACTGTAAGCCTTCCAATCTTCTAAATATTCCTTTATATGTGGTTCTAGTACCATTCCCTTAGCCTGCTTTGTCTGCTATTCTATGTTGTTGGTGACGGAGCTCCTCACTGCACATCTACCCGATCCGCCATCTTAGATAGCATAGAGCCTTGTTTTTCCAAGGCTGTGCATATGTCACAATCTACCTCTATCCCATTTAGTCCATGCATACCTCCCAAAGTGTTTCTCTATTATCCCAATTCCTCTACCCCTCCCCCTTTTGTGCATTGCCCTCCCCTTCCTACTCATTGATCTCCCTGTCCCCAAAGTTATCATACATCTAACCCCTAACCTGTGAGTTATGGTCTCCTCCCTCCAACCCCTGATAAAACTTAAAGAATTATTCTTTTAGTCTGGAAATCTTTTAAATTTTTACAATAATGGTCTTACGAAATGTATGTCCTTGTGTGTCTGACTAATTTCACTCAGCATTTTTTCCTCAAGCTTCATGAGTAAGGAAGACCATAGAAGAATTGATGCAGTTGAGTTTTGATATTAGAGAAGAATATTAAATGTACCATAGACTGCCAGAGGAGCAAACACACCTGTGTTGAAAGAAGTACAGCCAGAATGCTCCTTGGAAGCCAGGATGGCCAGACTTTGTCTCTTATATTTCTGACACATCATCAGGAGGGACCAATCCCTGGAGAAGGACATCATGCTGGGAAAGGTGGAGGGAACACTCCCAAGAAAATGGATTGGCACAGTGGCAATGGGCTCAAGTGTAACAAAGATTGTGAAGATGGTGTAGGACCAGGTAGTATTTATTTCTGTTCTATATAAGGTCACTATGGGTTGGCATCAACTCAATGGCACCTAACAACAGCAAATCTTGTAGGAATTAGAAAATGTATGTAAGATAAACTGATGCATAGTTGTGTTTCTGTTGTTAAGTACCATTGAGTTGATTCCAACTCATAAAGACACTCTAAAGTGTTTCCAAGAGCAACTGGTGAGTTTGAACCACTAACCTTGTGGTTAGCAATAGCAGGCACTCATTTTAAGGAAGATATTATTAATTTGTCTCTTAACTTCATTCTTTCCTCTCTTAGGACAATCTTTTTCCCTAAAAAATCTTCACTTTACAACTTACTGTACTTTTTTCTTTTTAATTAAACAATTAAACTTATGAATTTATGTCTAATCCCTGTTGATCCCATTTCATACTTTAATATGTGCATATTCATTGTTTTTATTATTTTGTGAATGATATTATATTATTGAGTTCCTCCTTGACTCACTAGTATTGGAAAACATTTCTTTTTAAATTTCAAATGGTTGGTTTTTTGTTTTTAACTTGTATTTTTCAATAAATTACTTCTAGTTTTATTGCATTGTTTAGGAGTAGGGCCTACCCAGTTCCTGACTTTTTGAATTTATTGGAGCTTTTCTTCCTTTTCTACTAGATGATTAATATTTGACAAATGTTCTATGGTTCTCTCAAAAAGTGAAGATTTGTTTTCTATAGAAACAAAATAATAGCAGGAGTTCCTGCTTGATTAATATTCAAGCTCAATTATGCCAGAACATGAAGATGGGCATCACCACTGATTGATAAACTGCCTATTCCATAGGTGGGTGTTAACAAGTCCTATGGGTAACAATTTGAAATCTTTCCAAAATGGGCTTTTAGGCACATACAGACACACTTAATGGATTGGGATGCTGGGGAATCATATCAGACTGCAGGGTAAAATTGTTGCTAAGTGCTGTTGAGTTGGTTCTGAGTCATAACTGCCCTCTCTAGGGTTTCTGAGGACCAGTTCGTGGGTTTGAGCTGTGAACTCCTGACCTTATGGTTCGCAGTCCAGTGCTGACCCTACAGCACCACACCACAACTCCAAGATAATATTGTTGAGTAGGTTTTGACTCATAGCGACCCAGTATAGGGTTTCTGAGGAGGGAGCAGCTAGTGGGTTGAACTGACAACCTTGTAGTTTGCAGTCCTGTGCTGATCCTACAGTGCCACACTAGAAGTTCAGGGTATTATTAAACAGTTATAAAGAAATAAAAAATGCTGTAAGCAGCAGCTATTGTGGGCTAGATTCAGCAACAAAATTTGACTAAAGAGCCAGACTGTATACCTAGGAACAGTAGTATACCCTGGACTTTAAATGCTTCTAGGAGCATTATTGATAAAGATAACTCCCTGGTCTAGGTAGTAGAAGCAAACAAATTGTCAACAAAGCTTAGAGATGCTGATGTTTTCTTTTCATCATTTCTCTCTCAGAGAAAGAATAGCTCAAGGGTGGATTAGAACTACAGCTGGACAGTTACAGAGACACTGGCATGAAATGTGTATGAAGCAGGGGAGGGGGAGGCCTGAGCTTGAGTGATTGACTAAGGAAGTCAGTGATGAGGATGTTAATTATGAAGGGTGTTGGAACTGATGCAATATGAATACTTACTTTGGAGGAGACACTGTGATCAGTACTTACTATGCATTGTTGTTGTTGCTAGGTGCCATTGAGTAGGAACCAACTCATAGCAACCCTATGCATAACAGAATGAAACACTGGCAGGTCCTGGGTCAACCTTACAATCATTGCCATGCCTGAACCCATCAGTGCCACCACTTTGCCAATCCATCTCGTTGGGGGTCTTCCTCTTTTTCTCCGACCCTCCACTTAACCAAACATGATCTCTTTCTCAAGTGACTGGTCCCTCCTGGTGATATTTTCAAAGTATGAGAGGCAAAGTCTGGCCATCCTGACTTCCAAGGAGCACTCTGACTGCACTTCTTCCAACACACACTTGTTTGTTCTTTTGACAATCCACAGTACTTAGAATATTTTCTTCCAATACTATAACTCGAATGCATCGATTCTTTTATGGTCTTCCTTATTAACTGTCCAACTTTTGCATGCATATGAGGTTACTGAAAATACCATGGCTTGGGTCAGATGCACCTTAGTCCTCAAACTGACACCTGTGCTCAACACTTTAAAGACATCTTGCATAACAGATTTGCCTAATGCAAATCAAATGTCATTTACTTTCTTGACTGTTGCTTCCATGAGTGTTGATGGTTGACCAGAACAAAATGAAGTCTTTGACAACTTCAATCTTTTCTCCATTTATATGGATGTTGTTAATTGGTCCAATGGTGAGGTGTTTTTGTTTTTTTTTTTCTTCTCTTTACATTGAGATTCAGCCCATACAGAAAGCTGTGCTCTTTGATTTTCACCAGTATATTCAGTCCTCTTCACTTTCAGCAAGCAAAGTTGTATCATCTGCATATTTCAGGTTGTTAATGAGTCTTCTGCCAATCCTGATGCTATGTTTTTCTTCATATAGCACAATTTCTTGGATTATTTGTTCAACATACAGGTTGAATAAGTATGGTGAAAGAATATGACCATGCCGCACACCTTCCCTAATTTTAAACCATTCGTGGTTCCCGTGTTCTGTTCAAACAACTGCCTCTTGGTCCATGTACAGGTTCCTCATGAGCACAATTAAGTGTCCCAGAATACTCATACTTTGCAATGTTGTCCATAGCTTGTCATGATCCACACAATAGAAAGCCTTTGCATAGTTAGTAAAGCACAGGTAAACATTTTTCTGATATTCTCTGCTTTCAGCCAAGATCCATCTGACATCAGCAATGATGACCCTCAGTCCACATCTTCTTCTGAATCCAGCTTGAACCTCTGGACGTTCTCTGTTAACATACGTTTGTAGTTGTTTGTATATTATCTTTAGTAAAACTTTACTCGCATAGGATATCAAAGATACTGTCCGATGATTTTCACATTCTGTTGGGTCACCTCTCTTTGGAATGGGCACAAATATGAATCTCTTCCAGTCAGTTGATCAGGTACTTTGCTTCCAAATTTCTTGGCATAGATGAGTGAGTGCCTCCAGTGCCTTATCTGTTTGTTGAAAGATTTCAATTTTTATTCCATCAACTCTTGGTTTTTTGTTCTTTGCCAATGCCTTCAATACACCTTGGACTTCTTTCAGGATCATTGGCTTTTGATCATATGCAACCTCTTGAAATGGTTGAACATCGACCATTTCTTTTTGGTACAGTGACTTTGTGTATTCATGAATCTTTTTTTATTTTTTAAATTTTTAAATTTTCTGCATCATTTGATAATTTGCCCAGAGAAAACTTCAATACTGAAAGTTGAGGCTTGAATGTTTTCTTCAGTTTCCCCAGTTTGAGAAATGCTGAGCGTGTTCTTCCCTTTTGGTTTTCTATTCATTATCATCCTATTTTAGAGATGAGAAAATTAAGATTAGAGAGACAAAATAGTTCTTCTTAAGTGAATTGAATTGCCAAGAAGTGAATACAGGTCTGCTTGACCCCCAAGTCTTATCCTTCATATTCTATTGTTTTCTTCCCAAAGACAGGGATCAGCAATTACAGGATCACATGCAACATTCAGAAATCTGGGTATTGTGCTGTAGGATAAGCACTAGATTGCTAACTGATAGGTCTGTGGTTCTAATCCACCAGTCACTGCTGGAAACCCTACACAGTGTCGCTATGAGTTGGAAATGACTTGAAGGCACTTAACAAGAAATCCAGAAACCAGCTTTGGAAATGTTATAAAAGGTTTGTTGTAAATCCTACTATCGTCTAACTCTGCTTTTCAATGAACTTTCTGAAGCCCTCCTCATGTTATCTTTTACAAACAGGATTTTTACCTCCTCATTTTTCCATTGGTTTTAGCATCTCTACACTAGAAAGCAAGTTTCAGAGTCTCTTCTGACATGCATTTTGGTATTTTCCTTCTTTCTTATCTTCTTAATGAACTTTTACTTTCTTTCTGTATGATATTCTTGATGTCACCCCACAACTTTTCTGGTCTTTGGTCTTTAGTGTCTAATACATCAAATCTGTTTTTGAGATGATCTCTAAATTCAAGTGGGATATGTCCCAGGTCATATTTTGGCTCTCATGGACTTGTTTTAATTTTCTTCAGCTTCAGCCTGAACTTGCATATGAACAATTGATGATCCGTTCTACAACCTGTCCCTTGCCTTGTTTTAGCTGATGATGTAGAGTTTTTCCATCATCTCTTTCTACAGATGTAATCAATTTCATTTCTGTGTATTCCATATGGTGTGGTCCATGTGTGTAGTAGTGTTTTATGTTGTTTAAAAAAGTATTTGCAATGAACAAGTTACTGGTCATGCAGAATTCTATCATATGATCTCCAGCATCATTTCTATCACCAAGGCCATGTTTTCCAACTACTGATCCTTCCTCTTTGTTTCCAACCTTTGAATTCCAATCACCAGTAATTATCAATACATCTCGATTGCATGTTTGATCACATTCAGACTGAAGAAGTTGGTAGAATCCTTCAATTTCATCCTCACTGGCTTTAGTGGTTGGTGTGTTAATTTGAATAATGGTGTTATTAACTGGTCTTCCTTGTAGGCATCTGGATATTAACCTATTATAGACTGAGTTATACTTCAAGACAGATCCTGAAATGTTCTTTTTGGTAACGCATCATTACTCCTCTTCAATTCATCATTCCTGCCATAGTAAACCCTGTGATTGTCAGATTCAAAATAGCCAATACCAGTCCATTTCAGTTCACAAATATATAGGATATCGATGCTCATGGGTTCCATTTAATTTTTGACAACTTCTGATTGTCTTAGGTTTATACTTTGTACATTCCATGTTGTGATTATTAACAGATGTTTGCAGTTGTTCCTTCTTATTTTGAGTTGTGCACCAACAGCAAAGGAAGATCCTGAAAGCTTTACTCCATTCTTATCATCCTGGTCAACTCTACTTTAAGGAGGCAATTGTTTTCCTATTGCATTTTTAAAAAAAATGTTTTATAGTGAATTATGTGATAGTTTACATGGGAGAACATTGGTTTTACATTCATTCTATCGTATATCGTCTCATTCTCATGGTTACAATCCCCTCCATGCAATCCTTCCCCCGTACCCCCCAGGTCTTCAGCACACAGTTGCTCTCCCTCTCTGGATCTAAAGTCTCCAGCTGCTCCATAGCTCCACGTCATCATCTCTGCATTTTAAGTGCTTTCCAACCTGAGGGGCTTATCTTCTGACACTGTATCTGAGAGTATTCTGATACTTTGAATCACGTTTCAATATTTAATATTCTGGTGCTACCTAGTAGTGTTTCACTGCTATTCAGAAGGTTTCTAGTGACTATTCAGAAGTAGTCTATCTTTCTGTCTTCCGAGTCTGTCTTAGACTAGAAGCTTAGCTGAAACCTGTGTACCATAGTGGTATTTAAAATACTGGTGACATAGTTTCAAAAATCACAGCAACATGCAAGCCAGCACAGTATGACAACCTCACAGAAGACGAGTGATGGTAACAACAGATTTTTGCTCCAGGTCTTTTTGTTGCAGCTTTCTTTGATATATAAAGTTTTGCTATTGTTCTGTCATTTTGTATGTGTTTAATTTATGAAATATATAGAGTAAAAATGCTTTTAATACTTGTTTCACACTTTATTCCTTTTTCCCATTTGCCAGTTAAACACTTGCTTAAAGCATCCTTTAACTATCATCTCCTATCAAGTCTTTTAATGCAACTCCATGCACTCTACCCAGTCTTGTTTGTTTCTGCTTCACTTCTGTCTAGGAAGTCTCTTTCTCCCATGTTTTGCATATTTTGTGTAAAACATTATTGTGCTGCATAAAATATTATATTGTAGTTGAATGTGAATGAGTTTATTGTCTTACCCTATGAACTGCCAGGGATGATGTCTTATTCGTTTATCATCAGAACCTAACTCAGAGTTTGACTCACTTAGCCTGAGTGATACTTGCCTGATAGATGCATACCTGAGAAGCAGAGGGCTTTTCCTTATTGAGCCTAAATTGTAACCACCCCCAGGCACCTATTTGCATGAATGAATCGCATAACTTTAGAAGAAGAAGTATTTTGAGATTGCTCTGGTCCAGAGGCAGGCATAGGGTGAGGGAGTGGACACTATGGCATCTGTTTCCTTAATTCCTTTTGGAGAGCAAAAAAAACCTTGAGTCCTTTATGGTGAGGGACTATAGGGTGAAGATAAAAGAACTCTTTCCTTGAGGCCTTTGTTAGACTTCCAAATTAAGATGTCCTGGGAAGAATCAGTCAATAAGAATTCTATGGATCACAATGGTCTGATCCACACCAATCATAGGGAATGGTGTAGGATTAGCAACATTCTGTTCTATTGTGCATGGGATCATCATGAATCAGAAACAGCTAACAATAACAATAACAGGGGTGCAGAGAGAACCTCGGAGAACATCATGCCATTTGTCACCTTCAGGTACAAAAGAGTAACTTTGCAAACTTTCAAGAGAGTTCTCTTGGAAAAAGTAATCTCATGATTGGTGACAACACTAGAAACAGTGGCAGTGACACAGGCCAGGCTGTTTTGTGAATGACTTGTGGGCAATCACCAGGACATTAAAACAGAGGGCCTAGGAGAAGACTCTGAACATGCAGGAAATCCCCTCAGAGACTCCCATAAAAGACAAAGGGATTCAGGGTTTGGGTGGAGGGCCTGCCCCTTTGCAGACGGGGCTACCCACCTAACAACATCTGAGTTTAATGGCAACAGAAACTAATAATTGTTGTATTATTTGATGAGGCTTTAGAAAGTTTGGTTCTAAATTAATTATAGCTTCATTGTTTTGAAGAAAGGGCATGTATGAAAGGCCAAAAAATCATATGCTCATGGGGATTATATTTTGATTAGGTAGTTTTGTAAATGTGTCAGGGTATTGATTAGGTAGCTCAGAGTAGGATCAAATTTCACAGTTTCATGTTTATCACCATGTAATCAATCATTTGAATAGGCCTTACACATGGCACATTCACCTTGAAAGATCAAAGTCCAGGAGAGAAACGTATTTGATAGGAGGTGGAGAGAAAGCCACAGTCTGGCAGCCAGAGACTTCAAAAGGGAATTTACCTTAGTGATTTAACCACACTCTAGGGTCTGGCCGGTAGTTTTTCTGGTTCAAAAACTGAGAAAATTGGTTTTGTCAGCACACTGAAGTAGGATCAGTTTATCAAGCCTTCGGACTTACTAACCAAGCTCACAAGAGACTGATGTGTAAATCAAAATGCCATTTTATTAATTTGCAATGACAAATAAAATTGGCCAGGAGATCAGATGCACATTCTGCTTCAAGCACATTCTCTCCTTGTGGTGAAATCTATGTGGGAAGCCAAATGGTCATCAGAAGACAGCCTGGAGAGCCTGCAATCAGAGTGAGAAGAGAGAGCAGGCTTTGTGATTGGAATGTTAAATGAAGCCAGATGCTTCACTCTCCACCAAAGGACACACCTCAAGGGATCTGACAGACAGAATTCTCAGGACAGGCTACCTGCTTTATCTGTAGACCTGGATGTTCAGTACTCACTTGCCCTTTTGGAGACAGTTTTACTTCATGCTGGATACTTTCTCTAGCTGAGCCAATTCCATTGATTAGGTTACAGCTCAGTTCTGGTTCTTTTTTCACTCTGGCCTATAGAGTTAGACTTGGAAATGGACAATTATCCCAGCATCACCTTAGCAAAGCTTCAGGGCTTGCAATACCTGTCCTGTGTTGCTGAATTTTTGTTGTTGTGTGAGCACCCTTGAATTGATTCCGACTCATAGGGACTGCAAGGTCGGTGGTTCAAGCTCACCAGCTGCTCCTTGGAAACCCTCTACAGGGTCGCTATGGGTCGGAAACGACTCCACGACACTTAACAACAACAACATAGGGACCCGCTAGGACAGGGTAGAACTGACCCATAGGGTTTTATTGCCTGCAATCTCTTCAGGAGCAGATTGGCAGGTCTTTCTCCTGAGGCGCCAGTGAGTGCCTTTGAACTACCAACTTTTCAATTAGCAGCTGAGTGCTTCATCAATGCACCATCGGGACTTCTTGTGCAGAAGTCCCTTATGTTTACACTTGATCAGCCCATAAACCAAACAGCACCCCCTCATTAAATGCTTTGCCTTTCAACCTCTAGGCCAGCTCCAGGGAACAGCGGAGTCTTCTGAATTGTTAATGACAAATGAACAATGCTTTTATCTCAGACAGGAGCTCCTGTTCTCTGTAAACCATTTTGCTGCTCCAAGTGAACTCACAGTCAACTGCTGTCGGTTGATGAGCTGACAGAGTCCTAGAATTACAGGTGCAGCCTCTGCCTCAGCACTGGGGGAACTTGAAATGCTCATGATGTTAGCTGACACCTTAGTGAAAGGAAAGAAATGTGCTAAAGGTACCAGTTGGTGTTTGGTTTGTGGTGAAGGGAAACATTTACTGGATGCATGCACAGCTTTGGGTGCTGCCATTTGGTTTAATGTGGCCTAGCTTGCTCACCTCATGAGTCCCTTACAGACAGAATCACTTGATTCATATTATGTTAACTTTACTTATATCATATTTATAGGTACAGTGGTGTCACTAGAGCTGGTGACACCCATGTGTCAGCCCCCCATGGACCTCCTCCCATACCAGATCATACAGAATCCTTAGTAATGCTTATTATCAATTTTAATTTAAAATTTAAAAAAAATTAATTAAAAAAATGTGATAAGTATAGTTGTAAATTGCTTAAGTGTATTATTTCTTTGATTATATGAATACTGATAACAAAATGGATTTCCTGGTATGAAGCTGCAGGATGGTGCATAGGGTCTATTTGAACCACAGGATCCACAGTTCAAATTCACCAGCTGCTCCTTAGAAACCTTATTTAGGGTCGCTATGAGTCAGAACCAACTCCAAGGTACATAACAACAACAACAACAGTAGCACAATGGGAGTGTGTTGCGTCTGTAGGATAAACACTGCACTGTGAGCCATAAGGTCGGCGGTTTGAGCCCACAGCTGCCTCTTGGGAGAAGGATAAGACTCTGTTCTATTAAAGATTTAAAGCCTTGAAAACCCCATTCTTGGGTCTTTATGAGTTGAAACAGACTCAACAGCACTTAGCAGCAACAAAAACAACAAAATTATTTTGGGAAGACAAATTACAACATTATTAGTAACCAATGGAAAACTTTTTTGATTTTTCTCCCCTTGCCTTTAATCATTACTTCAACTCAAAAAAGTTATTGCTACAGGTTCACAAATACTAATTACCACAATATTATAGCTAAAACACCAGAAACTTTGACAAAATCAGCAACTATCAAAACATCAACAGCAACAAATACAACAATGCATACTTCTAGCCATTGAAAACATGTGATTTGAAACCGCCTTGTAATTGGGTAACAATGACAGCTCTGCTTGCAGCTCATTAGAAAGTTCAAAAAGTAAATTAGCATAGAGTTTTAGCCTTGTATGTATATTGATACGTGCAAGAAGGACTTACTAAACAATGTTTTAACTAGTCAATTTCTGCTGAAACACTGTACAAAAATGTTATGGACAGTGATTTTAGCATCACCCCCCTCTGACAGTGCCACCCTTATGATTTGCACCCCTCCCTCCAATTTCCTCTTAGTGTTTCCACTGACTAGATAGCGATTACTGAGAGCTTATTATGTATATGTTAATTCATTTAGCATTCATTATAATTTTGTGAAATCTGGTACTTTTATTCTCCTCATATTGGCGGTGGCTGTGTGCCGTGGAGTTGGTTCCGACTCATAGCGACCCTGTATAGGGTTTCTGAGGCTGTAAATCTTTACAGGAGCAGAATGCCTCATCTTTCTCCCATGGAACAGCTGGTAGTTTCCAACTGCTGACCTTGTGGTTTGCAGCCCGATTTGTAAATATTACAGATGAGAAAATGAGAGGTAGAGAGGGTAACTTGCCCAAGATCGCTAGAAAGTGGCAGAGCCAGAATCTAGACAGTCTGATTCCAATACCTGTTCTTTTAACACAATGTTAACCAGAGCTAAAAGCTCTCAATTCTCCCGATAGAGTAGGTGAAATTTTAGCTGACTGTATTGAATTCTTGAGGGTAGTGATGGTTCAGCAATGGAATTCTTACCTTTCATGAAGGAGACCCAGGTTTCATTCTCAGCCAATGCATCTCAAGCACAGCCATCACTTGCCTGGCAGTGGAGACTTGTAAGTTACTGTGATGTTGAGCAAATGGTTAAATGCTCGACAACTAGCTGAAAGGTAGCAGTGGCTGAAAAGGTTGGTTGCTCAAAGTGCTGGTGATACGTTTCTGACAGGTTACAGCTTTGAAAACCTTATAAAGCAGTTCTACTCCACACATGGTATATCCATGAGTTGGAATCTATTCAATAGCTACTAAGAACAACAATGCGATGCTGAACTTCCAGAGACAGACTAGGAAGGAAGGCCTGGTGATCTACTTCTAAAAATCAGTCACTGAAAACCTTGTGGATCACAATGGTTTCATCCCACTGTGAATGGCATCACTATGAGTCAGGCACTAATGGATGGTAGCCAACAATAACAACAACAACATACTGAGCTCTTACTACCTGAGTTCCTAGAAATGGTCTTAAAAAATTGGAGTATGTTAACAATAAATATTTAATACCACTAAGTGCATATCCTTGGGAATATAATTTATCTCTGGAAATTAGCTTCTTTAAAATGAGAGTTAGACTATAGCATCTCTAAGTTCCCTTCCAATTTAAACTTTCTGATTTGACTATCAACACCACCATCACTAATCTACAACTGCTTTGCATTTGCATGAAGTTTAACAGTTTGCATAATTTTTTTCATTTTACCATTAAGTGACTATTGATTCAAGAAATAATTCCTTCTTATCTTACATTTCCAGAAATAACTATTATAGCTTATAGATAGCCTATACATTTATTAACTTGAACTGATTCTCATAACCATCCTCCGAGATAGAAATGCAATATATTATCATCATTTTAGAAATGAAGAAATGGATGCTTAGAGGTTACATAAATGACCTCAAGTCTTGGAGT
>NW_006408529.1:34439523-34440074 GCF_000296735.1 Chrysochloris asiatica | reverse complement strand
TCAGCCAGGTGGCATCATTGATGGACTCAGGTGTGGCAGCGGTAGTGAGGTTGGCCCAGGATCGAACATTGTTTCGTTCTGCTGTGCACAGGGTCGCTATGAGTCAGTTCCGACTCGATGGCACCTGACAACAACAACAAATCAGTTCTGACTCATAGTAACCTATGTCTAATAGAACAAAATAATGCCTGGTGCTGCACCTCACAATGATTGCTATGTTTGAATCCACTGTTGCCACTGTGTCAATCCATCTCACTCAGGGTCTTCTTCTTTTTCAATATTCACTTTACTAAATATGATGTCCTTCAGGACCTCATCCCTCCTGATAGTATGTCCAAGGTATGTAAGATGAAATCTCATCATCCTTATTTCTAAAGAGCATTCTAACTGTACTTCTCCCAAGACAGATTAGTCTGTTTTTCTGACAGTCCATGTTGTTGTTGTTAGGTGCCATCAAGTCGGTACCGACCCATAGCAACCATATGCACAGCAGAATGAAACACTGCCTGATCCTGGGCCAACCTCACCACTGTTGCCACGCTTGAGTCCAT
>NW_006408529.1:34426295-34433845 GCF_000296735.1 Chrysochloris asiatica | reverse complement strand
GTAACAGCCCGATTCATAACCACTACACTACCAGAGCTCCTTCCAATGGTGATATCTTTCTTTATTTCCCTTCATCTACCTGCAGTGGTGGTGCAAGCACACTTGTGCTGCTACAGTAGCAAAATATTAAACAAGAAACAACAGCTCGGAGTGCATTTCCTAGGCAGCTTGTGCCTGGCATAATGTAACTTTCCTAGCTTCTCATTTTAGAGACAAATTGTGCTCAGGTGGTTTCTGTAGAGTGATGTATCAACTGACTACTGTGTACACATGTCATTTTAAAATTGAGTAATTGATAGCTAAAGATGAATATTCCATTGCTTTTTGTTGACTGAATTGGAAATCCTTAACTCTGCCCAATGATTCATGTACAATCTCCCAGGAACCTGATACAATGAAAAGGTAGCTCTAGTGACTTAGACTTTGGCATTGTATAGTATGCCCACTTTATGTTATGCAGTCTTAGTTCTGCAAACCACAAACCTGATGGGGATGAGAAAACCAAGTTAAGAATTGGATTCATAATTCAATTAGTTAAGGTTTTATATAGGATCATTAATATAATCATTAATGACTTTCCAAATCTTTCCAAAGGATTACTGATTACACATGGAGGAAAAAAAAGCACAGATAATCTTAAAATCGTTCTAAAGTATTATTCCCGTAGGTTCTGTTCTCTGGGAGCTTTTCAGCTCCTCCAAGCTTCCGATTCATCAGACTTCAAAACGAATGTTGGCCCTAGATGGGATGATTTGCCTTATAAATGCATCAACTGCAATCATCAATGTGAAAAATCTTTCTTGGATTTTCTGGGGTATAGGGAGGACTGAGAAATAAACAGCTAAAGGAGAGGGACGAATAAGATAGGAAAAATGCAAGTCAGACAACTGAGAGCTACTTTCACTGAAAAAGCAGCTGTGCAGCCTGAACCCCTATGACCTTTCAAAAGGAAAAGCTTAGACATTTATGTTTGCTATTAACTGTCTGTGTGCTTGCTTTCCTTCCTTGTGAAATACCTAAACACCTCTACAAATAGCTGCTATTTTTCAGAAATATCTTTGTAGAGCAAGAAATGGATGTCTATAGTTACAATGGGGGTATTATTGATTTCTTTCACCTATAGAAGTTATTACAGACTCTTCTAATAAGTTGTGAACAACTTGAAGGCAGAGACATTTTGTTTTATGTCTCTTCCTCCTTTCTTCTCCTAATTTCTCCATACTCTTCATAGATTGGTGGTGGTGGTGGTGTGCCTTGGAGTAGGTTTTGACTCTTAGCGACCCCACCTAGGATTTCCAAGGCTGTAAATCTTTACAGGAGCAGAAAGCCTCATCTTTCTCCCACAGAACAGCGGTATTTTTGAACGGCTGACCTTGAGGTTGGCCGCCCGATTTGTAACCACTACGCTACCAGAGCTCCTTCTTCATAGATTGGTTCACATTATTTCTTGAGTTAATCACTTGTGGGGCCTCAAATAATTTTCAAACTAGAAAATAGTCTGTTTTTCATCTATAATATAACATTTACATTCACAGGTCACTTTAGCTAAGAGGGAAAATATCTAAGTATGTTTTGACTTTTTGTTGCTGCTGTAAAAGGCTTACTCCCCACATTTTATACATATATATATATATATATATATTTTTTTTTTTTTTTAATTAGTTATTTCTAATGTGGAAGAAGATGATGCAGCACAAGAGGCACTCACTCATCTCTGCCAAGAAATTTGGAAGACAACTATCTGGCCGACTGATTGGAAGAGATCCATATTTGTGCTCATTCCAAAGAGAGGTGACCCAACGGAATGTGGAAATCATCGGACAATCTCTTTGATATCTCAAGCAAGTAAAGTTTTGCTAAAGGTAATACAGAAATGGCTACAATCGTACATTGACAGAGAATTTCCAGAGGTTCAAGCTGGATTCAGAAGAGGCCGTGGAATGAGAGATATCATTGCTGATGTCCGATGGATCCTGGCTGAAAGCAGAGAATATCAGAAAGATGTTTACCTATGCTTTATTGACTATGCAGAGGCTTTCGATTGTGTGGATCATGACAACATTGCAAAGTATGAGTATTCCAGAACACCAAGAAGCAGCTGTTCGAACAGAACATGGGAACACTGAATGTTTTAAAATTGGGAAAGGTGTGAGACAGGGTTGTATTCTTTTGCCATACTTATTCAACCTGTATGCTGAGCAAATAATATGAGAAGCTGGGTTCTATGAAGAAAAACGTGGCATCAGGATTGGAGGAAGACTCATTAACAACCTGCGATATGCAGATGATATAACCTTACTTGCTGAAAGTGAAGAGGACTTGAAACATTTACTGATGAAGATCAAAGAGCACAGCCTTCAGTATGGATTGCATCTCAATGTCAAGGAAACAAAAATCCTCACCACTGGACCAATAAACAACATTCTTATCAATGGAGAAAAGATTGAAGTTGTCAAGGACTTCATTCTTTTGGATCAACTATCAACACTCGCGGCAGCAGCAGTCAAGAGATCAGACGATGTATTGCATTGGGCAAATCTGCTGCACAGGAACTTTTTAAAGTGTTGAAGAGCAGAGATGTTAGCTTGAAGACTAAGGTGCGCCTGACCCAAGCCATAGTATTTTCAATAGCCTCATATGGATGCGAAAGCTGGACAGTGAATAAGGAAGATCGTAGAAGAATTGATGCCTTTGAGTTGTGGTGTTGGAGGAGAATACTGAAAGTGCTATGGACTGCCAAAAGAACGAATGGATCTATTTTGGAAGAGGTGCAACCAGAGTGCTCCTTGGAGGCCAGGATGGCTAAGCTTTGTCTCTCATACTTTAGACATATTGTCCGGAAGGAACAGTCTCTGGAAAAGGATGTCATGCTGGGTAAGGTGGAGGGTCAGAGAAAAAGAGGAAGACCCCCAACAAGATGGATTGGCCAGGTGGCATCATTGATGGTGTCAAGTGTGGCAGTGGTAGTGAGGTTGACCCCGGATCGGACATTGTTTCGTTCTGCTGTGCATGGGGTCACTATGAGTCAGTTGTGACTCGATGGCACCTGACAACAACAATGTGGAAGAGAGCTGCATTTGTGCCCATTCCAGAGAGGTGACTCAAATGGAATGCAGAAATCATCAGACAATATCTTTGATATCCCATGCGGGTAAAGTTTTACTAAACGTGAAACAGAAACAGCTGCAAGCATATATTGACGGAGAACTTCCAGAGGTTCAAGCTGGATTCAGAAGAGGATGTGGAACGAGGGATATCATTGCTGATGGATCTAATGGATCCAATATACCAGAAAGGTATTTACATGTGCTTCATTGACTATGCAAATGCTTTTTATTGTGTGGATCATGACAAGATATGGACAACATTATGAATTATGAGTATTCCAGGACACTTAATTGTGCTCATGAGGAATATGTACATGGACCAAGAGGCAGTTGTTCAAACAGAACATGGGAACACTGAATGGTTTAAAATTAAAAAGGTGTGCAACTGGGTTTTATTCTTTCACCATACTTATTCAACCTGTATGCTGAGCAAATAATCCAAGAAACTGGGATATATGAGGGAAAACATGGCAGGAATACTCATTAACAACCTGTGACATGCAGATGATACAACCTTGCTTGCTGAAAGTGAAGAAGACTTAAAATATTTACTGATGAAGATCCAAGACCACAGCCTTGGGTATGCATAGCATCTAAATGTAAAGAAAACAAAAATCCTCGTCACTAGACCAATAAGCAACATTGTTATCAATGGAGAAAAGATTGAAGTTGTCAAGGACTTCATTCTTCTTGGATCAACTATCAACACTCAGGGAAGCAACAGTCAAGAAATGAAACGATGTATTGCATTAGGCAAATCTGCTGCACAAGGCTTTTTGAAAGTGTTGAAGAGCAAAGATGTCATCTTGAGGACTAAGGTACGCCTGACCCAAGCCATGGTATTTTCAATAACCTCCTGTGCATGTGAAAGCTGTAGAGTTAATAACAATGACCAAAAAAGAATTGATAAGGAGCTCTGGTAGCATAGTGGCTACAAATCACTATGTTAAGGTCAGTAGTTCGAAGCTACCAGCTGCTCCGTGGGAGAAAGATGAGGCTTTATGCTCACATAAAGATTTACAGCCTTGGAAACCCTGTACAGGGCTGCTATGGGTCGGAACCGACTTGGCAGTACTTAACAACAAAGAAGAATTGATGCTTTTGAGTTATGGTGTTGGAGGAGAATACTGAAAATGCCATGGGCTGCCAAAAGAATGAACAGATCCGTGTTGGAAGAAGTGCAGCCAGAATGCTCCCTGGAAGCCAGGATGGCCAAAGTTCTTCTCTCATACTTCGGATATATTGTCAGGAGGGACTAGTAACTGGAGAAGTATATAATGTTTGGTAAGGTGGAGGGTCAGAGAAAAAGAGGAAGACCCCCAGTGATATGGGTTGGCAAAGTGGCAGCATCAATGGGCTCAAGCATGGCAACAATTGTGAGGTTGGTCCAGGACTGGGCAGTGTTTCGTTCTGTTGTGCATAGGGTTGCTATGAGTCAGTACCAACTCGATGGCACCTAGCAACAACAATGTATAGAAAACATACCGCATTGGTTTGCTGTTGCTACAAAAATGGTGTATCACAAACCATCTGAAAGTACTGTACATTCAAATAACAATCATGTATTCTCCTGGTCTATATAGTAGCTGGCACTAGATCTTCTAAGCTGTGCCCAGAGTAGCTTTGCTTTATGCTGTAGGCCGCTATGGGCTTGGCTGAAGCAGCTCTGTTCTTTGACTGTTTATTCTAGGTTCTGGGCTGAAGCTCTAGAAGAACCTTTTTTGGGGGATGGACAAAGTGTAATAGGCCAAGCAGAAATACAAGATGCCTTTTAAGATTTAATCTTGTCACTTCTATCCACATTCCATTGGCTACCGCAGGTCTTATGGTCAAGCTGAAAGTCAAGCTATTGGTGATGTTGGGAATATAAGGTGATGTGAGGCCATGAGAAGGATGTAGACACAGGGAAAGGCAGATAATTGGAGATAGTAATTTAATTTGTTACATCTCAGGTAAAGACAAAAGATGCTGTATTCTAAAGCATCTTTAGGCAGAACATTAGGAATCCAATAGTCAATATCAAGGGTTTTATATTAAAAGAGCTTTGAGATTGAATTCTTGTTCTGAAACTTCCTAGCTATGTGACTTCAAACAAGTTACATAGCTTCTTAACCTTAATTTATTACTTGTAAAATGCAAGTAGTAATGACACCTATTTCATAAGACTTCTTAATATTAAATAAGTTTGTGTTTGTGAAGTATTTATTTAAGTTGTTGACATATAGCAAGGTACAATAAATGTTAACTACTACCACTATTATTGCAATAACAATAAAGCAATAAAGGACCTTAATATATAATACAAGTAATATTTTTTACTGGGAGTTTAGAGGTGAGAGGAAGACTTATGAGATGACTGGCTATGCAAAATCTGTGAAACTTCAAAATTTGATTTATGTAAAACAGCTCAAGATACATTAATAATCCTTTAGGTAGGCATGGATTGTAGCTCATGAAAAAAGGGAAGGATCTTTTTGCCTTTAGAACAGTGGGTTAGTTTAAGAGGACTTTAAACAGAATATAAAGGAGGATGAGGTAAAGTTCCCAACTATAGATGGAGAAAAACAAGGACATGGTTAATGACATTCACATGGGAAAGAAAGAACTGGGGAGGTGAGAGGACATGACAGAAACTGTGGACTTAACATAAAAATATAATTTCAGGAGGTGATCATCTGAATTCAGTATGATAGAGGGAGACTATGGCTTTTTCAAAAGGAACCAATTTACAAGGGAAATGTAGTATGTGTGATCAGATATATTGAGAAATGTTTACCTGCTGGAGAAGCTATAAACCCTAGGAAGCATGAGAAAGAACCTATGAAAAAGCTTCAAAAAGGAGAAACTGAAGCACATATTTGAGTTTTCTAAGATCACATGATTTTCTAGGAGTTGGAACGGATTCCACAGCACACTACTACCACCACCACCATTAGGATGAAAGCAGCATTTATGGAAAGCTTTTACTTTCCTTGTTGTGGTTAAGTGCCATTGATTTGGTTCCAACTCATAGTGACCCTGCAGAGGATTTCCAAGGAGTGGCTCATGGGTTTGATCTACCAGTTTATGGTTAGCAGTCTGGTGCTTATCCTGCAGTGCCACTCCAGGACTTTCTATATATGTATATATACAAAGGCATTTGTCGTGTGGATCACGACAAGTTATGAACAACATTGTGGAGAATCAGAATTCTGGAACACTTAATTGAGCTCATGAGGAATCTGTACTTAGTCCAAGAGACAGTCATTCAAACAGAACAATTAAGCACTGAATGATTTAAAATCAGGAAATGTGTGTGCCAGGGTTATATTCTTCCACCAAATTTATTCAATCTGTATGCTAAGCAAATAATCTGAGAAGCTGGATTATAAGAAGAATAACATGGCATCAGGGTTAGAGAAAGACTCATTAACAACCTGTTACATTGTATATGTATAATCTTTTTATGGTGAATTGAGTGATGGTTTACAGTTTTACAATCATACATACACTTTGTTTCATTTCAATGATTACAATCCCCTCCGTGTAATATCATTTATCCCATTTCCACTTTATGATTCTTGCTTCTGTTCCATCTTCCTTTCCAACCCTTCTGCACTTTGTCCTTAGGCAAATAAATGCTGCCCTTTTGATCTTAAATGGTCACCCATTCCAAGTGAGCATAACTTACTAGTGCTATTGTCCCTCTTATACATCGCTTGGCTAAAAATCCAGCCATGAGAGTAGGTACAGTTTTAGATCTGAGGGTGGGTTCAGTTCTGGGTCTGAGGATGATTGAGGGCCACAGTCTTGAGTTCCTCCAGTCCCTTTTGACCAGTAATCCTGGTCTTATTATTTTATAGTTTTGTTCCATATTTTTCATACTCTATCAGGACTTTCTAATGTTATCTCTTTCAGAACAGTTGGTAGAGGCAGCCAGGCATCATCTAGTTCTTTTGGTATCAGCATTGTGGAAACTCATATTCATATGCTCCATTAGTTCACTGGAATAATTGATTTCAAGCATCTTCAATTTTAATTGCTCTTCTTTACTCACACACAGAGAGACCAATTGTAAATGAGATGGTCACTCATGAGCTTTTAAGAACCCAGTCATTACACACATAAGTTGTTTTTGTTAGGTGCCATTGAATTGGCACCAACCCATAGCAACCCTATGCACAGCAGAATGAAACACTGCCCGATCCTGGGCCAACCTCACTATTGTTGCCATGTTTGAGCCCATTGATGCTGCCACTTTGCCAATCCATCTCGCTGGGGGTCTTCCTCTTTTTCTTTGATCCTCCACCTTACCAAACATGATATCTTTCTGCAGGGATTGGTCCCTCTTGACAATATGTCCGATGTATCAGAGACTAAGTTTGACCATCTTGGCTTCCAAGGAGTACTCTGGCTGCACTTCTTCCAACATGGATCTGTTTGTTCTTTTGGCAGCCCATGGCA
>NW_006408529.1:34424710-34425227 GCF_000296735.1 Chrysochloris asiatica | reverse complement strand
GTGTTCATTCTTTTGTGTGTAGTGTTGCTATGAGTCAGAATCGACTCGACAGCATCTAACAACAACAGCAGTCTTCATTTTACAGATGAGGAAATGGAGGCAAAAAGGCTAACTGAAGTTCACAGAGGAAATGGCAGAACTGACATTTGAGTGCAGGTTCTTAACCATTGAGATATAAACTGCTCCCAGTGCTTAACAGGGAGATAAAAAAATCACTATCTCTGAGCATAGCAATTTTGGGAAGAAAGTTAAGACAGGGATCAAGTGGGTGGTGATCAGACCCAACTGTCTGATGTCTTTAGGCCAGGAAAACTATCCTAGAGTGACCTATGATATACGACTAAGATATGGGTCAAAAAGTGCATGCATAGTCCATGCTTTTACCAATTTGCAAGCAAAGTCACATTTTTGTTCAATGAATGTCAACTACTACAAAGGATACCAATTGTCTGGAGTTAGGTCAAATATCACACTTTTCCATAAGACTGCCTTTCTTTCAAGGATTCCTGGTAGCGTA
>NW_006408529.1:34421411-34422770 GCF_000296735.1 Chrysochloris asiatica | reverse complement strand
GCTATGGGTCGGAACCGACTCGACGGCACTTAACAACAGCAACAACAATAACAACACTACCTGCTTCTGGTTTGCTATTTCATTAGGACAACTCACAAAACTCACTGAAAGTGCTATAATTATAGTTATAGTTTAATTAAAGTAAAAGAATTAAAATCAGAATCAGCAAAGAGAGAAACTCACACATACATAGGTCAATGTCTGGGAAGGTTCCAAATGTGAAGCTTTTGCATCACCAGGAATGTGTTACTCTCCCAGCACATCAATATACACAGAATATTGTCAATTAAACAGGGAAGCTCACTGAAATCTGATTGTCTAGAGTTTTTATTAAGGTTTCATTATGTAGGCATAATTGACTGAATTATTGGCCACACAGTTATGCTCTGTCTCTAGCCTCCCTTCGTTTCCTGAAGGTCAAGCTTTTACCACAAGGCTTACTGCCCCAAACCTTTAATCACAGTTAATCTTTCTTTTTCAGCCAGGTTCCATCCTGAATCATCTCCTTAGCAAAATCAGGTGTGCTCTGAGAAGCTCACAAGGAATGACAAAGACACTCCAATTACTTGGGAAACTCTGAAGATTTATTGTTTACCAGGAACAAAAGCTAGAGCTTTCTCTGGGCAAAGTTAATTCTTCACTACTGACTTCTTCTCATGTCACTGCTTTAATCTTTTCTGAGCCTGTTATGCACTTTTGCTTCTTTTGAACCTTTGCAAAGACTGTTCTACTGCTTGGAACATTATTTTTCTCTTCTTTTAGGTTGCAAACTTCTGCTCTTCCTTCAAGACTCAGATTAATTATTATTTCCCCTTGTGGAGCTTCTCCTGTCTTCCTGACTAGACTGTGATCTCTTTATGGCAAAGACCATTCCTATCTAAATTGTCCAAATATTCTAGCACTAACACAGGTTCTAAGGAGTCCTGGTAGTGTAGTGCAGTATGAGCTGGGCTGCTAACCACTAGGTCATCAGTTTGAATCTACCAGTTGATCCTTGGGAGAAAGATGAGACTTTCTGCTCCTGTAAACCCTACCAGTCTATTGTTACTAGAAGTTGCAATAGACTTAGTGAAAACACAAGCACACTACCAACACAGGTTTTGGAACAAGGTAGGTATCAATACATGCTGACTGGATCCACACATAAATATGAGGGTAAGTAAAAAAAATATTGCTACTAGAATTCCAGTTCATACTTGCATGGGTTTACTAACAAAATGTGCTTTAACATGTTTCTGTGAATGTTGGATAAATGCAGACAAGTTCTCTCAGATATATACGTGTCTTAGTCTCATTAGGGTTCCTTCCAAAAACAGGTTTAATCAAAATAGTGGCTTCCAAGAGGATCTGCTGGGCTGG
>NW_006408529.1:34401151-34414191 GCF_000296735.1 Chrysochloris asiatica | reverse complement strand
CAAATTCAAAGAACATTTAAAAGGAACATGATTTGAGTCCCTCCAGGATGTCACAACTGCCATTTGGATGTAGTATAAATCAAAGAGCACAGAATTCTTTGGGGGAAGGTTTAGAGAGTTGGAAACATTGCCGTCAGAAGTATAGACTAATGAGAAACAATTGCTTTAGATTTTGATGTTTTTGTTTAATAAAGGTTTCTATGATTTTGTAACAGTATTTTTTGATCTACCCTCAAATAAATCCATATGGTGTTTGATATAAATGATCAAAAATGAAATAAACAGTACACTGGGCTGTTTTGGAAGAATGTTATTACTTACTCTAATTGAAAAGCAAAAGTTGAAAGATGCATGCAATCTATTTTCTTTTCAACTAAATTTTGTCTTGCTCTTTTATGCAAGTTGGTAAATATACTCATAAAATAATCTGTTTGAGAATGTCAAATGTATTGGAGAACTTTCAGTGGCATATGGTTCTTTGTGATTTCATTACCTACCTCTCTGTAAAGATGAAAAGATAAAATATACAGATGAAGGGAATGACTCCAAATAAAACACAGGGAAGCAAAATCACTGAACAAGGATTTATTATTAGGGTAAATATATGCAAATCTCAAGAGCACCTTAAAATGTAATCTAAAAAATCTTTTAATATAAGCACATTATGTTTAAGGAAATCATTTTAGGTAAATCTATGCATGGGAAAAACTTCATTTCATAATTTAAAGGAGAATAGTTTATACTGCTATCAACGATTTAGGATTTATTGTTTTAGGTAAAATCCTACTAAAAATGCTTTTCATTGGTATATCCTGCCCAAGTGTTTTTTAAGGGTATTTGTAAAAGTTAACTTATTTCAGCTAACATATACAACAAATTATCCAAATTCGTCTTGCAAAAGCAAAATATTTTGTTAGAAGAGAGCTGCCCTTGTGGGAGGATGAACCAATTAGACGGTGGGTTGTCAGAG
The DNA here is from genome assembly GCF_000296735.1 of Chrysochloris asiatica. Lineage (NCBI taxonomy): Eukaryota > Metazoa > Chordata > Mammalia > Afrosoricida > Chrysochloridae > Chrysochloris > Chrysochloris asiatica. Next base: position 34,413,221 of record NW_006408529.1, on the reverse strand, counting down.
TTCACAGAATAGGAAATGATGAGATCCAAACATAACATTTCTCTCCCAGGGGTAGAGAAAAAGAAAAGCAATTATAATAAGTAATTTTATTACTTGTTGATTCATATACTTGTACTCTAACCAGCTAAGAAAAAAAATAAGATGCCAATATCTGGAAATGTGAATTTTAAGCATTTACATATGTATTTCATGGTCCTTGTACTGAGTTTGAAAAGACTGTACTATAATTGGAGTCCACATTGAACACATGATGGTGAATGTGACCTCCTCACAAGTTTAGGTGGTGTTATGGATTGAACAGTGTCCCTTCAAATTAAGTGTTGAATTCTTTGGCCCTTGTATCTGTGAAAATAGAGTTTTCTTTGTTATGTTAATGCAGACATACCCAATCTAACTACTTCTAAATTCAAAAACAAAATGAGCAGAATAGACACAGACATAAAACTGGGAAGAGAGACACCAAATGATACAACAAGGTCTCCAGGGACTCAAATAATGCCCAGGGCTACCAACAAAGATGGGATCTATATAGCTGAAACCTTGATTTGGATTTTTAATCTCCAGAATTAAAAAAAAAAAAAAATCTGTTATTTAAAGCTACCCACCTGTGGTATTTGCGTTACAGTGGTACTTGGTAAGACAGATAGTGGATGGATATTACTTTTCCATATAAAGCATGTCTACTTAGCTTTAGAAAATTAATACAGACTGGAGTCAAGAAATTTCAGAATCACATTATAAGAACATTATGAGAAGATAATTCAAAATCATTTGCAATGGTATATTCACACGGAACTCCCAGAAATTCAAGTGTAAATGAGGACGTGGAACGTGGGGTTTCATTGCTGATGTAAGATGGATCTTGGCTGAAATCAGAGAATACCAAAACAATGTTTACCTGTACTTTATTGACTATGCAATGGCTTTTGACTCTATAGATCTTGACAAACTAGAGATAACATTGTGAAGAATGGATATTCCAGAACACTTAATTGTTTTCATGCAGAACTTGTACATAGACAGTTGTTAGAACAGAACAAAGTCTTGCAAAATACTATTATGTAATCTGTGGCATTGTTTCTGTCAACAAGGCTATATTTTTCATGTACTGAGCCTTCTTTTTTGTTCCCAACATTTGCATTCCAATCACAAGTAATTATCAGTGCATCTTGATTGCATGTGGTTGGTGCATAGTTTTGAACAATAGTCATATTAACGGTCTTCCTTATAGGTGTATGAATATTATCCTATAACTGATTAAATCATACTTCAGTATAGATCTTGGAATGTCCTTTTTGACAATGAATGTAACACCATTTCTGTTTAATTTGTTGTTCCTGGCATAGAAGGCCATGTTGTTGTTGTTGTTGTTAAGTGCCTTCGAGTCGGTTCCAACTCATAGCGACCCTGGATAGGGTTTCCGAGGAGTGGCTGGTTAGCTTGAACCACCAACCTTTCAGTTCAAACTGACTTTGCAGTCCAGTGCATTAACCCATAGCACCACACCAGGACTCCACAGAAGGCCATATAATTGTCCAGTTCAATATGGCCAATAACAGTCTGTTTCAATTCAATAATGTCTAGAATATTAAACTTTATATGTTCCATTTTATTTTTGATGACTTTCAGTTTTCCTAGATTTATTCTTAATATATTATGCATTCCAATTATTAATGAATGTTTGCAGCTACTTCTTTTCATTTTAAGTCGTGCATCATGCATATCATCAGCATATAAGAGTTCTGAAAGTTTTAGTACAGAGACGATGTATGTTTTTTCTTACAAGTATCCTCAATATATAATGTATAGACTATTGATAGTTGCTCACTGTAGTTGTTTATATTTGTTGAATGAACAAAAGGAACTTATGTATACATCCAACTTTTGTGTGTCAAGAACTTGAGAAAATCATAGTACTTGATGAAAGAGAATGGCAAATAACAGATAATTATATAGTTTCTCTGCCTCATTAAGAAACATGGCTTTTTACAGATAGGAAACACAGAAGTCAAAAGAGATTGAATACATAGCCCAACATCATATGGGAAGTAGTCAGTGACTCTCACCAGATCTCTCTGTTCCTGGTTAACACTTATTACCAATATGTTTGTTTCTGATTTGCTTTCTCTCCATTTCTGTTTCTTCATCTCCCCCTTTCTCTCTTCCTTTCTACCTCTCTTCTCTCTAAGTCAGAGAGGCAGAGACTGTACATCTTACATGGCCTTAAGAAACTCTTTATACTTAACAGGATCTTAAAAATATATATTTGTGGAATAAGTGAACAAATCAATACCTGTCACCTCACACACCATCCTGCTCTTTTCCTTAGAACTGAGACCATTCTCTGCATTATAACTAGTTTCTGTAAGCCACACTTGTATAAAACAACATAAGGGAGGTGCAGAAAAAGACTACTCACCTGATATATTCCAACAACCTCCCGAAATCTGTGGTAGTTGTTTACTGTTTTGTTTTTGTTTTTAATCACTGAGGAATTGTATCTGCTTTCACTCATTTTCTCCCTTGTCTTATTGATTAGGATAGCTGAGCATACTGCTCAGGACACGGACTATTCTTGCATCCTTCTCCTAAAGAGCATTAACAAAATAAGGAGCAATGTATGGGGGAGTGAGAATATGTACAATTCTACCTCTTCGGAAAGCAGCTGACAATTGTACACATGTGGTTTTTGTAGTCTGTGGCATAATAAAAGAGGTTTTCCCCTCTCCAAACCACAAGGCATCCATTTTGTAAAAATGCAGGCCATGCACAATAGCACACATAGAATTGCTAATGGGATCCTAACTCTGACGGCCATATTATGGGGCTTTCATGCTTATCAATGTACATTTTTATTCTTTAGGCAGATTTCAAGGATAAATTTGTGAAGCAATAAAAAGCTGGACCTTTGTGCCCATTTATAAGTGGGCTCATTTATGGGCTTTCTTTGGATGGTCCTTTCCTTGCTTTGGGAATGGGGTAGTTAAAGCACGTCTAAATTGTTCCTGCCAAATTTTGCCTAAAAGTATGATTGCAGGTTGCATGAGACATCTGCTATGAGCTAGCAGTGCCAACATAGCTGTAGCAGTGAAGAAAGCACCTCAAAGCTTGAAAAAAAAAAAAAAAAAAAAAAATATATATATGAAAGTCTCAAAGCCAGTTGCCTTTCTGGAATCATTAGGGAGAGATGTTTCAGGGTTCTACAAACCACATCTGTGCTGGCAGACACACGTACATTGACACAGGCCAATGCTAGCTCAGGACATTTCATTCTTTAATGTGAAGAGGGCAAATATGAGAATGCAAGTAGTCTGGTCTTAGTTTCTAACATTCTATTCTATACTGTATCACACTCCCAACCCTTAATCACACCAAACAGACACAAAGAAAGAAAATGGTCTCTCCCTCCTACACTGGGAGTATAGCAGAAAGAACACAAGGCAGGTAAAGCTAAGGGATTGTGTCATCCAGTGCTATTTGGAATAGTTGTTGTTAAGTGCTGTCGTATTAACTCATCTTCCCTGTAAGCATATGGATATTATCCTATCAGCATTGTATTTCAAGATAGATCTTGAAATCTTTTTTTTTTTTTTTTTTGGACAGTGGTGATGCCATTCTTCTTTAATCTGTCATTCCTGGCATAGTGGTGGTGGTTATGTGCTGTGGAGTCGGTTTAGACTCATGGCAATCCTATACAGGGTTTCTGAGGCTGTAAATCTTGATGGGAGCAGAAAGCCTCATCTTTCTCCCGTGGAACAGCTGGTAGTTGTACATGATTGTCCTTATGGCTAATACCATCTCAGCTCACTAATGCCTAAGATATGGATTTTTAGTTGTTCCATTTCATTTTCACAACGTTTAATTTTCCTAGCTTCATACTTAGTACATTCTACCTTCTGATTATAAATAGATGTTTGCAGCTCTTTCTTCTCATTTTGAGTCACGACACATTAGCAGATGAAGGTCCGGGGAGTTTTACTCCATCCCCGGCATTAAGGTAGACTGTACTTTGAAGAAAGAAGACCTGGTAATGTTGTGGGGTAAGCTTTGGACTTTTAACTCTAAGGTTGGCAATTCAAACCCACCAGCCACTCCATGGGAAAATGATGAGGCTGTCTGCTACCATAATTGTTGTTGATGTTGTTAAGTGCTTTAGGATTAGTTCTAACTCATAGCAACCCTGTATACAGTTTTTGAGGAGCATCTGGTGGATTTGAACTGATGACCTTGTGGCTAGCAGTCTAGTGCTTATCCTTCAGTGCTACACCAGGACTCCTGTAAAGAAATCCTGAAGAATAGTCCTACTTTGTCTTATATGCTAAGTAGGTCATTATGCAAAGTAGGAATTGACTTGATGGCAGTGTATTTGGTTGGTTTTGGTACTTTGAAGAGGCAGCTCTTTTCCAGTCCTATTTCGAGTGTCTTCCAACCTGAGGGTCTTATCTTTGGACACTATATCAGATGTAGACTACCAAGTCCTTCTTCCTAGTTAGTCTTAGTTTGGAAGTTCTGTTGAAACCTGTCTACCATGGGTGACCTTGATGGTATTTGAAATATTAGTGGCATCACTTCCAGCATCACACAAGCCACCACATTACAACAAAATGATAGACGAATGGTGGGGCATGAAGTTTACCTACTTCATAGATGAAAACTGAGTAGAAGGTGTTGAAAAGATGAAAAAGAGTTGAAAATGGTAGATGTGCTGAATGACTTTACTAAGATCAAATTTTCCACCTCAGTGATCCCATGAGACATGGTCACCAAAGTAGTGTCCCCTGTCAGGTCTCCTTTGCTTCTTTTTAAGATGATATCTTGGCATGTTAATGGTTAATGTGGGAATGAGTGTCTTTTCTTTAAAATTATTTTAATCCTGTTTATTGTATTTGGGTGACCTTTCTTTTACTTTTTACTATATCCTGAAGTAAGAAGAATGCTGCCTTTGAAATTTGAACCAGCCAACTGGATAAAGAAAAAGGCTGTGTGGTCAAAGCACTAGCCAATGGGGTGAGACACAGCCTTAAGACTTGCATCATGGATAAAACCCTAGAGGACTGTCCACTTGGTGGGCTCACTAGCCTATTCCTGTACAGCTACACACATGCACCCTTTTGCAGAAGTAAATTTTGCCTTAGCGAGGTAATTTAGTCTTACTGATTGTCTTCTTGTGTGGCATTGGGGTTCATTTCTAACGTTAGGACTGTAAAGAAGAGGCAAGGTCATACAACTGCAAGTGATTGTGGTTAAAGGGTGACTCCTTTTATTTGTGTGCTCCCAAGATCTGCTCCCTATATGTCAACGATCCCCAGGTAAACTGGTTGCACCTCAGATCCCAAGTGAATATTCTTCTCTTTTTCTTATACCTGTAGATTACTGCAGTCCCAGGTTCTCCAATATCACTCAAAGTTTCTGAGATATAAAGAGATAATTTTTTTCTTTAAATAACAAATTCATTTTTACTAAATTCTTATAGGTTCATTAAAAAATCGTATGTTGCTAAAAGGTTTATCTTGCGGTGGGGGGGGGTTAGAGGCTCATCAGTTCTTTGCCACATCCTCCTCAGATTCAATTTTCTTTCCTTGAATCAACCCCTTTCAACTCTTCTAGATAACTCTTCTGATATCTATCGCCATATTTCCTATGTAACACAATTTTGTGCTATTTTTTAGTGCAACAAATTCAGATGATGTCTATTGAATTTGTCTAGGTAGGAAAGTATTTAGTTTTCTTCTATCTCCACTATCACCTGCTTCACCTTCCCCCTTTTCCAATCTGGTGATATGACCTTTTTTAAAAAAAAAAATTATTTTATTTTACATTAATTATATTAAGTAAAGTTTACTGCTGAGCCAAGTACTGTGATTTACTTTTGTATTATTTATCTGCTGCTATAAAAAATGACTCCCAAACTTAGTAATTTATAACAGTTATAACTTATATTTGAGATTATAAAATTTAAGAGAAAACGTGAATTTGAGAGCAACTTCATTTGGGGTCTTTGATGAGGCTTTAGTAAAAATGTTGACAATGATTCATGTCTCACCCACATACAAAATTCACTCATCCCCTTTCCAGGTTCCCAAATGTCTTTTGCTATTACAGCATCAGTTAGAAGTCTAGAATTAGCCCTCCCTGGGACTGATTTATACATCATATATATAAATAAATCAATATATATAAATCGGTTCCAGGGGAGGATAAGGCTCCTCAGGAGTAGTTCCTTGGGAATAGCTCTTCAAATTCATTTCCTCTGAGTCTGAAGATTTATGAACTAAAGAGACAAGTAATTTTTAGCCCCTTCTCCCAACAATTTTGCTGAAGATAGTTCACAAATAACTGTAACAGTATGTTAACAGGGAACTGACAGAAATTTAACCTGGATACAGAAGAGGACATTAAACTTGGGATATCATTGCTGACATCAGATAGATCATGGCTGAAAATAGGGAATACCAGAAAGATGTTTACCTGTGGTTTATTAACTATGCAATAGCTTTCTACTGTGTGGATCATGACAAGCTATGGATAACATTGTGAAGAATGGGTACTCCAGAACACTTGATTGTGATCATGAGGAATCTGTACATAGAAGAAGCAGTTGTTAGAACAGAACAAGAGGATACTGAACTGAATGGTTTAGAATCAGGAAAGGTGTGCACTAGGGCTGTATTTTTCACCATATTGCTATGAGTCAGTACCAACTTAATGGCACCTAACAGCAACAACAACAACTCAATCTGTATGCTGAGTAATTAATCTGAGAAACTGGATTATAAAAAGAAGAGCATGGCATCAGGATTGAATAAAGACTCATTAACAACTTGAGATATGCAGAAAGCAACGAGAGACTTAAAATATTTATTGATAATGATCAAATTTCACAGCCTTCAGTATGAATTTCATCTCAATGCAAAGAAAAAATCCACATAACTGGACCAATAAATAACATCATGACAAATTGAGAAAAGTTTGAAGTTATCAAAGACTTCATTTTTTAAAAACTTTTTATTGTCAAACGAGTGAAGGTTTACAGACGAGATTATTAGCTTTACATTCAACAAATCATACACTATGTTTCATCTCAATGACTGCAATTCCCTCCATGCAACAACAGTTATCCCACTTTCTCCTTGTGGTTTCTATTTACATTCCACCACCTTCTCATCCCTTCTCAACAATGGCCTTAGGTAAATGTTGCCCTTTTGATTTCGAATGATTGACCATTCCTTGCTAGTGTTCTTTTCTCCCCTATATACCTATCTACTGCTTGGCTGAAACTGAACTATGAGGGTGAATTCCTTTTCAGATTTGAAGGGTGGTCAGGGGCCATAGTCTCAGGTTCCTCCAGTCTCTTTCTGACCAGCGAGTCCAGTCTTCTATAAAAATAATTTTCAGTTTTGTTTCACATTTTCTGCCACTCTATCTGGGACTTTCTAATGTGATCCTTTTCAGAGCAGTTGGTGTGGTAGCCATACACCATCTAGTTCTTCTGGAGTCACAGTCATGGAGACTGGTGTTCACATGTTCCACTTGTCCATTGGACTCATTGATTCCAAGCTACAGTTCTCATCCCTTTTCTTGCTTATGCACATGGAGATACCATGCCCTGAAGATCCCAGACCCTACTCACCAAAATAGGATGGAGAACATAGTCCTCGTAAACTATGCTGTGCCAGTTGACCATGGTGTCTCCATGGTGCCCTGAACCCACAGACCAACCAACTTATGACTTATTGCCTTATAATGTTTGATAATATCTAAAGAGGTTTTCATCATTTTCCCTGCTATATGCTCCATCACATTTATAGTTATGTTCACAGAAAAGGTAAATACCCATATTCAAACTCTTACATATTTGTGGATGCATATTCCACTCTTCCTCTCATAACCATTCAGCCTGTGTATGTCAATGTATCTACCATCAGAATACTGCTGTTTCAAGGTTGTGTATAGATCACTATTTACCTCTATCCCCATTAACCGTTGCCTACCTCCCTGTGGCTTCACCTGCCTTTATCATTGTTCTGCCAACCTCTCCCTTCTTTTACATTGTCCTGCCTGTCATCCAAGTTAACATATGTCTATGGAGTCCTAGTGTGGCACTGTGGGTTAATGCACCAGACTGCAAAGCCTTTGAACTGCAAGGTCGGCAATTCAAGCTCACCAGCTGCTCCTCTGAAACCCTATACAGGGTTGCTATGGGCCAGAATTGACTTGACGGCACTTGACAACAACAACAACCCTTTAGCAAGTGAATTACTCTCCTCAAAGTTATAATTTCATTTGGATCCACAACCATCACATAAGGAAGCAGCAGCCAAGAACACAAACAATGCATTATACTAGGCAAATATCTGGCACAAGACCCCTTTAAGATGTTCAAGAGCACTTTAAAGTTTGAAGACTAAAATGTGCCTGATTCAAGCCATGATATTTTCAATTACATCATATAATGTGAAAGTTGGACATAAAATAAGGAAGACTGCAGACTAATTGATGCATTTGAGTTATGGTGTTGGAGAACAATATTGAAAGTACCACGAAATACCAAACAGGTCTGTGTTGGAAGAAGTACAGCCAGAATACTTCTTGGAGGCAAGTTTAGTGAGATTTCATGTCTCATACTTCAGACATATTAGAAGGACCAGTCCTTGGAGAGGCACATTATGCTTGTTTAAGTGGAGGATCAGCAAAAAAGAGAAAGACCCCCAATGAAATGGATTGCCACCATGGCAGCAGCAATGGGCTCACATGTAACAACAGCACATGACCAGGTAGTGTTTCATTCTGTTGTGCATAGGATTGCTATGAGTCATAACTGCACCTAACAGCAACAACAATCCCCTATGTAAATCAATTGAACAGATATATGATAACTTCTAGAAATCCATCAAAAAGAGGGAAAACAGGAGACACATGAGAGTCACTGGTCCATAACAATTCTTAAAACTAACAGTACACAGTTGACAGATCCTTGGCTAAGAGGCAAGATCTGGGAAGAATTCTTGTTTCTATCCTATAAATTATTCTTCTATTTCCATGAAAGGTAGTGCACATTTGTAGCTGAGTGGTTTATGCTTGTAGAAGCTTGGAAGGACAAAGTCCTCTTTACAATATGTTGTGTTTTAGTCCAAGCTGGATGTATCTTTACCAATACTGTTTTCATATGTTGTTGTTGTTGTCAGGTGCCATCGAGTTGGAACCGACTCATAGTAACCCCATGCACAGCAGAATGAAACAATGTCCGATCCTGGGCCAACCTTACTACTGCTGCCACACTTGAGTCCATCAATGATGTCACCTGGCTGATCCATCTCATTGGGGGTCTTCCTCTTTTTCTCCGACTCTCCATCTTACCAAGCATGATATCCTTCTCCAGTTACTGTTCCCTCCTGACAATATGTCCAAAGTATGAGAGACAAAGTTTAGCCATCTTGGGCTCCAAGGAGCACTCTGGGTGCACTTCTTCCAAAACAGATCTAATGGTTCTTTTGGCAGTCCATGGCACTTTTAGTATTCTCCTCCAACATCACAACTCAAAGGCATCAATTCTTCTACCATCTTCCTTATTCACTGTCCAGCTTTCACATCCATATGAGGTTACTGAAAATACCATGGCTTGGGCCAGGCGCACCTTAGTCCTCAAGCTGACATCTTTGCTCTTCAACACTTCAAAAAGTTTCCGTGCAGCAGATTTGCCTAATGCAATATGTCGTCTGATCTCTTGACTGCTGCTTTCACAAATGTTAATAGTTTATCCAAGAAGAATGAAGTCCTTGACAACTTGAATCATTGCTCCATTGATAAGAATATTGTTTGTTGGTCCAGTGTTGAGGATTTTTGTTTTATTTACATTGAGATGCAACCCATACCGAAGGCTGTGCTCTTTGATCTTCATCAGTAAATGTTTTAAGTCCTCTTCACTTTCAGCAAGCAAGGTTGTATCATCTGCATATCACAGGTTGTTAATGAGTCTTCCTCCAATCCTGACGCCACGTTTTTCTTCATAGAAACCAGCTTCTCTTATTATTTCCTCAGTATACAAGTTGAATAAGTATGGTGAAAGAATACAACCTCGCTGCACACCTTTCCCAATTTTAAAACATTCAGTGTTCCCATGCTCTGTTCAAACAGCTGCTTCTTGGTCCAGGTACAGATTCCTCAGAAGTACAATTAAGTGTTCTGGAATACTCATATTCCGCAATGTTGCCCATAGCTTGTCATGTTCCACACAATCGAAAGCCTTTGCGTAGTCAATAAAGCACAGGTAAACATCCTTCTGATATTCTCTGCTTTCAGCCAAGATCCACCAGACATCAGTAATGGTATCTCTTGTTCCACGGCCTCTTCTGAATCCAGCTTGAACCTCTAGAAGTTCTCTGTCAATATATGATTATAGCCATTTCTTTTCATATAGGTCTTCATAATTCTGCTGTGACTCTTACTTGGGTTCACTCTATTCTACCAAAACCATATACTTGGAGATAAGCCCTTCTCTTCCTTGGGCTTTTGCTGTGGGACAATACCCATAAGGTTTTTCAGAAGATTTGTTTGATTCAACAATTCTCTGAGGCATTGCCTTAGATATTTCTAAAGTTTTAATATATATTATTTATTTTTAGGTTTTTTTAAACAATAGTACCCTCAGCTTCAGCTTTATAACAAGTTTTCCAGACAGTGCCCTGGGTTTGATTTTTGCCTATGAGCCATTTCTTAGTTTTAGAATCATTTGCTGCCTGTATAAATAGCAAAAAGAAACTGTATGATACCTCTACCATTTTGTCTAGAAATCTGGGAGCTAGATAACCCAGTACATTAGATACATTTTATGTTTTTTAAGTTATTGCAGACATTATCATTAAACTTTCTGTTACTATATAACAAGGGTCTTCTTTCTTTTGATATACTATAACATTTTCTTCCCTTTCTTTTAGGTGTCCTCTGGTAGCTATTTCCAAGGTCATTAGACTTCTACTATCAACCTCTTTGATATTCTGTGAGCTGTCACTAACACTATCTTCAACATCCTTTGAGATTCTGTCCACTGCTCAGTCCAGATCCACAGCAACATATTTAGGTTCTTGTTATAAAAGGTCCCACTTTCAGGTACTAACACCTTCACATCTCTTCTTTATCCCAAAATTTAGTGAGTCAAAACAACAATAAACATTTATCATGTTGTGTAGTTTCTGTGGATCAAATTCAGGAATGGTTTAACTAGATGGTTCTGGTTTGGTATCCCTCATAAATTTACTGTCAAGATGTTGACCAAGGGTTGTAGTCATCTACAGTCTTGACTGGAGTTAGAAGATCTACTTTCAAGGTGTCTCATTCATATGATTGGCAAGTTATGTTGATTGTTGGCTGATTCTTAGACATAAGGCTGCTTGAGTGTGCTCAGATCATGGAAGCTAGTTGATTCAACAGAGCAATCTGGAAGTCCCAGTTCTTTTATAATCTAACCATAAAGATTACATTCCATAATTTCCACAAAGTTGCAGTTGCTACATGGCTAGTTCTATTTGTTATGGGAGAGGTCTACACAGGGAAAGGAAACCAGGAAGTAGGAAACATTGAGGACTATATTGAGACTTTTTTTTTTAAGTTTTTATTGTGAATTGTGTGGGTCTACATGGGAGAACATCGGTTTTATATTCATCTTATCATATTTCATTTCACTGCAATGATTATAGTCCCCTCCATTCACCATCAAACAACCAAAGGGTACACCCCACAGGCCTGTCCCCGGGCCATTAGCACACAGCCCCACTCAGTCCCTGAGTCGAATTTTCAGCCGCTCCATCTGTCCATGTCTTCATCTCTGCCTCCATTTCTGGCATCACTGCTTCCCTGGGTAGGGTCCCACACCGCACTCCACTCTTCTCACTTGATGGTCCAGGGACCTCCGCTCCTGGAATGCAAAATCAATCACTCCCCTCCTTTTGTTACAAAACATCTACCTTTACATTTCTGACCCTCACACTCAGTCCTGATAGCAGTTATTCACTATTGTACCACAAGAGTTTTATCCCCATCGCCTTTCAGTAGCCCCGTCCCAACAGATTGGAAA
>NW_006408529.1:34399790-34401051 GCF_000296735.1 Chrysochloris asiatica | reverse complement strand
TTTTGTTTCTCTGGTTACATTTATTCCTAAATATTTCATCCTTTGGGTGGTTATTGTAAATGGTATTGCTTTCCTAATGTCCTTTTCAGCGCTGTCTTTGTTACTATAGTGGAATCCAACTGATTTTTGTGTATTGATCTTATACCCTGCCACTTTGCTGAATATTTCAATGAGGTCTAGTACCTTTTTTACTGAGTCTTTGTGGTTTTCTACGTATAGGAGCCTATTGTCTGCAATTAGAGAGAGTTTTATTTCCTTTTTGCCAATTTGGATGCCTTTAATTTCCCTATCTTGCCGGATAGCTCTTGCTAAGACTTCCAAAACAATATTGAATAAGAGTGATGACAAAGGACATCCTTGTTGGAAACATTTTTTATCATTAAATTTTTTTCTGTACTTGGTAATTGCTTCATTTTGCTTATTTGCTTTGGTATCTATTTATAAATCCCTACTGTCCCCCTAGTGCTTCAACATCTTTCAAACACCTATGAATAATTTTACGAATGCTGAAAGACATTAGATAGTTAATTTTTTTCCATTGCATCCCAAATTGATATTTCCCTTTTGTATCCCTTCATCTTTCTGCTCCATCTGAATTAGTTCCTTTCTCAGCTTGGTGCACAGTTTCCATTTTAGACTTGCCTTCCCATTATTTGATATTAGATCTCTTTTTTTCTGGATAGTATGTCTTTCTGTTGTTAGTTTTTTCATTTTGTCAAAGCAGAAGTTCCCGAAGCTTAAAAAACATGCATAGAAAATAATTTGAGTTCAGTGTGTTTGCAAATGCCTTTTTATACCCTTGCACTTAATCGCTTGCTTTCCATTCATACTTTAAATTGAAGAACTAAGACATCTGATTTGGTGCTGAAGAATAAGCACTGGATTGCGAACTACAAGGTCAGTGGTTCAAACCCACCAATTGTTCCTTGAAAATCCTATACAGGTTCGCTGTGAGTCGTAATCAACTTTAAGGCACTTAATAACAACAAGAGATAATGGCATGTGTGGGCAGAGTTTGTCAAGTTGTAGATTTCTTTGTAGTTTATCAAGGAACTTGTGTTGTTGTTAAGTGCTGTCGAGTCGATTCGGACCCATAGCTACTCTGTATAGAGTTTCCAAGGTGAGCTTGTACTGCCAACCTTGCAGTTCAAACAGATTTGTAGTCTGGCGCATTAACCCACAGCACCACACCAGGACTCCCAAGAAACAGGTGGTTGTGGCTATGTGCCGTGGTGTCTGTTCTTACTCATAGCGACCCTGT
>NW_006408529.1:34389058-34399535 GCF_000296735.1 Chrysochloris asiatica | reverse complement strand
TTACCAGTCGCTCCTTGGAAACCCTTCACAGAGTTGCTATGGGTCGGAACCAACTCGATGGCACTTAACAACAACAACAATGTGGGTTAATGCACTGGACTTCAAGGTTGGTTTCAACGCAAGGTTGGTGGTTCAACCTCACCAGCCGCTCCTCAGAAACACTGTACAGGGTCTCTATGGGTCAAAACTGACTTGATGGCACTTAACAACAACTCTCTTCTCAGGGACAGGAGGGGCTATACCCCTGACTCCTGGATTTGGGGAGCAGGGTCAACACAGAAGACTGAGGGCCTCAGTATGCCGACCCATAATCACCCTGCTTGCAGCCTGCCTTGAAGCCTCCTCAATTCTCAGCTTTGCCTGGGGTCCCAATCTCCAGTTTAATTTATCCAGAAACAAATTCAAAGCCTTCCATTTTTGGTTCTGTGGGAGAATGAGGAGAAGTGTAGTTACCTGGCTCTTTATAGTGGGGAGGGAAGGCTCTGTTGGTTCAACCTAGATACTCACCTGTTTCCCCACTGTAGCAGCATCTGTCCCTACTCTCAAGTCTGTTACAGTCTACCTTCCTCTTTCAAGCTAAATCAATCCCCCAACTGCTTTCTTTTTCTCCCCAACTTTCAGAAATCTTTTCGCTCTTGTTTTCTACATTTCCATTCTCTTTGCTCTCATGAGCTAATACTGCTTTTGGTTTCTTTTATTTTTTTATTTGGGATCATGGCAGAGAGAACAGATAACGTGAGTTATCATTTGTGCACATGCAACTCTAAGTCCAAGTAGGGGATGTAAACAAGTAAAACAAAACTCACAATGCAAAAACTGAAAGCAAAAGAAAGTCAACCAACAAACATTCCTGATGGGGGAAAAATAACCCTTACCAATGTTGTTCAAAATGACATACCCTTTCACAGATCCAGTCTTCCAGAAGACGAATCTTTACACCTTCACTGAACAGGAAAACACCGTCCCCTCTCCAGCATCCCCACTTTCAAGCATCTGCAGTCCAAGCTGCTGGCACAGATGCCACAGCCAATGAAAGCAGATGGTTTTCAAGCACTGATTAATCACTGCTCTTCCTTCACTTAGGTTTCCAGCTGTGGTTCACTTCCTCCTTCCTGGCAGGGAGTCATTTCTGCTGTTTTTTGTTTTTTTCTTCCTGGCAAAATGTCAGAAGCACCCCTGTCTTTTACTAAATCTTTCCTGGTCATTGACTTCACATTAATGGCGTTCCGCATTGCTTTTTGGCTTATCTGACAGCCGCCCTTAGGCTGTAATCTTCATCTATTATGGCATGAAGAAAATCTATCCTTATCAAGTACTTTAACCTCTGATTGAATAACAAGCAACTAAAGGACACCTTCAGGAATTCTACTTGAACTTAGGTCCAAGAAGTCTTTGTATATGTCTTCTAGAGTTGAACTCACAAGAGTTGACCTGTTTTTTGGTTGTTGTTTTAGTTTACTCCTAGGCTTATTTTAAAGAGCTAGTATGGTCGGAACCGACTCCATGGCACACCACTACCACCACCAGTGTGGTGCTAGGAGTACTGGTGTGGTGCTGTGGGATAAAACTCTGGACTGCCAGGTTGGTTTGAATCACCAGGTCAGCAATTCAAACTCATTAGCTGCTCCTTGGAAACCCATACAGGGTCACTATGAGTCAGAACTGACTCAATGGCTAACAACAACAGTATGGTGCTGTCAGATAAGCACTGGACTGCAAGGTCAGTTTGAACCACAAGTTTGGTGGGTCAAACTCACCAGCTGCTTCTTGGAAACCCTATGTAGGGTTGTTATGAGTTGGACCCAACTCAACGGCACTCAACCACAACAGCATCAAAATCAAAATTGAGTCATCAATGATGAAATGTTAGCGTCTGGTAAACGACTGGCCAAATTTGTTGGAGCTGAAGTTGCATATCTTGTCTCATAGTCCAAGAGTTAGCAGCTTCTCTTAAGGGCCTCTTTTCCTGAAGTAGTGGTTCTGAATCAGAGCTGTATATCAGGATTGCCTTGGAAATTTGCTTCTTAGACACATCCAGACATCATCTGCAGAGTTTATTATAGCTTAGGCATTTTTGTTATTGTTGTTGAAACCATTCTCTAGGTGATTTTGGTTAAGAAGCACTGCTCTGAAGGAGTTAAGGTACTGGCCTCAACTACATTTCTCCTCTCATTAATAAGGAGACCATATGATTTACCATCCACAGCAGGACATGTTTGAGGGTAAAAGAGGGAGCTATTAATAACTATGTCAGGGTAAAAAGCATAAATTAAGACTGTCCTGGACAAACTGGTCATTCTTTTCATTAGTCAAATGAATGATTGAAGTAGACCGCTCTGAGGTCCCTTTCAGATTTATGATTCTATAAGTCATGACCACTGGGAAAAAAGCAAAATATATTCTCATTCTAAATGGATGCAGGGTTGGGTTGTTTAGGCATCTCTGATCTCTGGCAAGCTGAAATGGAAACACATACAGCTGAGTAACCCAAACCTGGTATCATGTGAGGCTGAGAGGCCAGGTGTACAAAGCAAACAAGAGCAAGGTGGCCCTTCCTAGAACAAAGGCATTAAAAAGGCAAAAGGGCAGTGGGCAGATTCACAGACAGGTTTTATCAGTGTCAACCACCATTGCATTAGAGTCCAAAGGATAGAAAAGAATGCCATTTGAGATTTGTTGACATTTATACACATTTCTGGGTTGTATTCCAATATAATATTCAGAGACATTTACACATATTTCTGCATTATCTTCCAACATGTTACACAAACAATTTACACAGCTTTGGTGTCCCTCTGCCATGGGGCATGATTAAGGAAAAAGGTATTTAGGTTTTTAAGTGCTCTGGTTAATTATAAATTAGTCCATAAATCATATCATATAGAAATGACCACTTTTCTAAAATCAAAGTTTAACGATAATAATAATAGTAATAAAAAGTCCTGTTGACTCTGTTTTTAATGATTTAGAAAGCACTTCAGTGCTCTGCATAATCACAGTAAAAATGTGATCAAGTGGGGGAAGGTAGAATCCCCACTGAATAGTTTTCATCTTATCTACATGGGTCTGGTGACAGGAAATGGGGATAAGATTCTTATGACTCAATAAATGGGGGACTCAATTCCAGGAACAGGGGATCCTAGGACCATCAAGGGAGAAGAGCATGAGCAGAATGTGGGACCCAATCCAGAGAAGCAGCAACACCAGATATGGAGGCAGAGATGATGACATGGAGAGATACAGCAGCTGAAGACTCCAGACTCATGGAAAGAGAATGACTGTGTGCTTGCAGAATGTGCCCTTTGGTTGTTTCAATGATTATATATTCCTGAGTGTTTTTGTGTACATCCCCACAAAAAAGAAAAAAACAAATCACCCCCAAAACAAAAAACAGAGAAAAATGAAGCAAATACTGTTGAATGATGATGCACAAAGGAGACTGCAATCATTGCAATGAAATGATGAGTGTAAAACCAATGTTCTTCCATGTAAACTATCACTCAATTTACAAAAAAAAAAAAAAAAGATGTGATAGCTGTGATGGTTCAGGCTAACTGAACCAGTGATATCAATAAGCACAGAAGAGTTCAGCTCTTTGCAGTTTAGTTCTATGATTTTATCTACTGTGGTTCTTATGCTGAGGGTTGTCAGGGATGTGCCAGTGAAGATCTGTAGTGTGAGACACTGGATTTTAGAAAGGCAATAAGAAGATGACACTACGATCACTTAGGCCAAGGCCAACACCTTATGATTTCAGAGATGCAGACTGGCCTCACTGTTTGCTCAACTTTTGGCATGAGGAAATTAGCAGGGATGAGGGGAGAGAGAGGCACAAACAGAGAAGACAAAGAGAAAGGAGGGACAGAAGATGTGTGAGAGAGAGACAGGAGAGCAAAGGGGGAGGAGAAAGAGGAAATAGGGAGAAGGAAAATTGCATGTGTGTAAGAGAGAGAGTCCTTGTGTGGCACTGTAGGATAAGCATTGGACTGCAAGGTCATTTGAACCGAAAACTTGAAGGTTCAAACTCATCAGTCACTCCTCAGAAACCCTATATAGGCTAGCTATGAGTTGGAATCTACTCGATGGCACTTAACAACAACAATAACAAAGAGAGAGAGAGAGATGGGAAGAGGAAGAGCAGAAAGTGCACCTGAAGGAAATCAGATGTGTTTGTGCGCATGCACACACACCTATTTGGGTGTCCGTAGGAAAAAGAAAGATAAATGCTAGGTTAGAATTTAGTCTAAGCCTTGAAAAGTCTTGTATTAGAACATGAGAAATGGAATGGCTCACAGTTGCTGGAGCTATTTTGATGAACACAATCCTGTTCATTTCACGTAGATTTAAGTTCATGCTGTTTGGAAGGAAATTGCACACTGCAGCTATGCTTTAGGGGTGTAATCAGAGGAACTGGCATTGATGAAAAGCTTCTTGCACTGCTCTAGGATGAAGCCAGCAGATTGTGAACAGCTCTGTTTCCACAACTGTGGCTGTGTCACTCATTTGTCAGACTCCATGCCCTGCATGCATTTGGGATGTGAACATGCTTATCCCAGGATTAGAGTTCTCTTGGCTGCAAAATGGCTTTGCTTCTGACTGATTCCTACCTCTGGCAGAGAATAGCAGTACAGCAGGTAAAGTTGCTTTGATCTGACTCGGAGTCATTTTCAGAGAGCATTGGAGAGGGTGTTTGTCTCTCAGAAAATGGATAAGAGAAGAAAGCCAAGAGGTTATCATTTGACTCATCACATGAAAGGAAATGATGTGGTCAGAATGGTTTACATGAGGCTGATGTCTCCAGAAAGATCTTCAGTAACAAATAAAAAAGTGCTTGCTTTTCACCTAAGAAATGTGTGTATTTCTCATCCTTGGAACCCAAAAAAGACATAATGGAACTGCAGATGTCATTGTCATTGGAAGGGTCAATGGAATGACCAAAGGAATCGAGCACAAGGAAGATGGGAAATATCAGAAATCTTTAGAGGAATAAAGGCTGAAAAGGGATGGGGCAATTTCTGAAGCTAAGGAAGGGCAAGGGTGGATAGCATGCTTTTGGCTGCGTGATTCTTAGATATGAGAGCCCTTGAAGTTTTAGAAGGGCTACTCTAGAAAAAGAGAAATGATGCATTGGTTTTTATAATGATCAGTAGACTTAGGAAGTTTGTAGATGGACTGATTAAACATCCTTAGAGATGATACACTGTAAAAATAGGAATATATTCAGGAAAGATTAAAAGAAAATTTTCTATAGTGCACCCAACTGGCCACAGCTACTTACATCTTTTGCTGGGGAAAATTGCCCTTCCCAGGATTCTGCTGCCTAATTGGCCTGTTTTTGATTGGCCATTTACAGGTCATTTGGGCTGGGCGCAGGCACCTATAAGCCAGGAGCAGATAACATTTATCCAATTGCTATTACTTTTCATTCCAGTTCATACTGCATCGTGCCGAGACTCTCTTCAGATATCACTTTTATCACATCTTGGCCTATTCAAGATCCTGAAGAAACAATTCCAAAGAAGAGAATGTGTGAGAAGAGCATGGTCAGTACCTATAACTAGGAAGGAGTCAACTCTGCTAAAGGTTAATCCTCAATGACACCTCTTAATGTTAAGTACTCTGCTCTGTGCTTTTCATGCATCATCATATTTAATTCATACAACTCCATGTGTGTGCAACTACAACTCACTCCATCTCCACCCAAAACACACTTAGCGTTGGAACTCAAGTCAATCCAAATTCTGTGCTCAAACTCTAATTCTGCCTCTACTGACTCTCTGCAATTGCTGGCCCCTCGCCTTGTCCCAATCTCATCTCCTTTTCAGGCCTGAATGGTGGTTGAGGGCCATAACATCAGGTTCCACCAGTCTCTTTTTGACCAGTAAACCAGTTTTTTTTTAAATAAAAAAAAATAATATTGAGATTTTTCCCACATTTTCACCCACTCTATCTGGCATCCTCTGGTCTGATCTCTATCAATGGTAAGAGGGAATGGTCTAGTTCTTTCAGTCCCAGAATCATAGACACTGATGTTCACATATTCCATTAGTCCATTGCTGTTGTTGTTAAGTGCCGTCTAGTTGGTTCCGACCAATAGCTACCCTGTATAGGGTTTCCAAGGAGCGACTGGTGAGCTTGAACTACCAAGCTTGCAGTTCAAATGGCTTTGCAGTCTGAGACATTAACCCACAATGCCACACCAGGATTCCATTAGACTAATTGATTCCAAACTTCTTCAATTATTACCCCTCTTCTTTCTTTTGTTCAATAGCTGCACCTTACACGGTCGCTCATGAGCTTTCAAGATCACAGACACTATTCACCAAATTGGATGGAGAACATTGTCTTTGTGCACTGTTGTTGATGTTAGGTGCTGTCGAGTCAGTTCTGTCACATGTTGTTGTTGTTGTCAGGTGCCATCGAGTCGGAACCGACTCATAGCGACCCCATGCACAGCAGAACGAAACAATGTCCGATCCTGGGCCTACCTCACTACCGCTGCCACACTTGAGTCCATCAATGATACCACCTGGCCAATTCATCTCATTAGGGGTCTTCCTCTTTTTCTCTGACCCTCTACCTTACCCAGCATGACATCCTTCTCCAACAATTGTTTCCTCCGGACAATATGTTCAAAGTAGGAGAGACGAAGCTTAGCCATTCTGGCCTCCAAGGAGCACTCTGGCTGCACTTCTTCCAAAACAGATCTATTGGTTCTTTTGGCAGTCCATGGCACTTTCAGTATTCTCCTCCAACACCACAATTCAAAGGCAACACTGTATAGTGTTTCTGAGGAGCGGCTTGTGGATTTGAATCACTGACCTTTCGGTCCAGTGCATTATCCTGCAGTGCCACACCAGGCCTCCAGGATTTTGTGGACTGTGTTATGCCAACTGACCATGGTGTCCCCTGAGACTATGATCCTGAGTCCCCAGGCCCAGCAACAAATTGCCTTAAGATATTTGATAATATCTAAGTAGTTTTCAGTTTTTGAATGCCTGATTTTTTTTTTTTTAAAGTTTTTATTGTGAATTGAGGGATTAGTTTACATGGGGGTACATCAGTTTGACACTCACCGTTTCATTGCAATGATTACATCATTTTTATTGCTAGGCAGCACTGTCTCAGAGTTTCAAAGTGTGCAAAAATTCTAAAGTGTATTATCTTTTGCTTTTTTATGTTCATTTTTCGTTTGTGTAAGGGATACTGTTTTAGATAAGCATTCGGTTGTCTCGCTATATCTGTGAGAAGACCTAGGGTGATGAGATGGATGGCATGAAATGAAGGGAGGCAAGGAGGTGGGCTGGTGGGAAAGAGGTGTAGAGTGGGCCTGCTGAGGGCCCATCATTGATCCCCTGTTGCTCATTAAATTCAATTTTAACCAGAAAGTACCTTAGCCTGACTTAATGGCCTTCCTGATCTGTGTCCAGTCTGCTTTTCTGGCCATATTTTTCCTAAATAACAATGATAATGATAACACACTGTGTTTGTGTAACACCTGCAGTTTTCAACTAACGTTCATTATTTAATTTTACCTTTCCCACACTGTATAAGGGCGAAAGGATGGTAAAGAAAATAAGATGCTGGACCACAAAGGTTATTGGCCATGGCTTTGCCCAAGGTTTGTGCAGAGTCATGCTAGTAGGTACTGCTTCCAACCCTTATCCAGGGCTTTTCCACACAGCCCACTGCTACCTACACATGTGCCTCCTCACTGCCTTGCTCACTTTGTCATTGTCTCACATGCTTTCTGCATGGCTTGGCTAACCATTCATCTCCTTTAACTCCTAATTCAAATCCAACTCCCTCCAATAAGTCTGGCCCTGTCATTGCTAGGTACCATTCATTTCTGTCTCTTCTTAAGCACAGGAGCTGTGTGGCGTGCTTCCGTGGGTCCACAGAGCTTCCCGCAGGATCTAGTCCATTGTCAGAGTTGTTTGGTGGCTAACACCTCCTCTAGGATTGTGACATGGGGCATGAACTGAGCTGGCATGTTTCAGATGTGAAGGCCAGGGCCTACATGATAGAACCCTTTTATCTTTAAAGACCAGAGCTTTCTGAAGAAAACCAGAGCTGATACTGAGGTTCGGATTTTCATCATTGTTTTCTACTAAAGTCATCCTTTTTTCACTAATATTTGGAGGGTAATTAGTTTCTAGAAGTGCATTCTAGGGGAGGGCTGCAAGGATTATAGCAAGAGGGAAGTGACTTCACAAGGTTCCAACTGAGGTGTGACAAAGGCAAATGAAAACATCCCCAGCTATGCAGAGAGCTCTAAGTATATGAGCTTAGAGCTCAGGTGAAAGCAATTTGATCAGTCACCCAGTCTTCAGAGGAAAAGCCATATTTATATTAGCACTGGCTTGCCAAGGATAAAACAGAATTTAAAAACAGATAATAAAAAACCCACAAATCAAAGGCTCAATTATTTTACAAACTTTGAGCCATGCCAGAGGAAGTACCCTATACTTTATTGCATTTAGAAAAGTGTGTTCTTCAAGTGCAAATTGCTACAATTTGACAAACTAGACTTTTGCTTGTGAATGCAATGACTCAAAATTTCAACAGGAATAGAAGGATTCTTCATATCAAGGAACAAGCTTGTTTCCTCAGTGTACAAGACAGTGAGGAAAAATTTAGACATTGGCTGTCAAAAATGGGGGAGGGAGGCATTCCATAAAGGCATGAAGTGGCTGGTTTACAAGCTTTCATGAGTGTGTTTAGTTTCAGAATGAAGGGGCTAAGGTAGAATCCTCACTGAATAGTTTCCATCATTTCCAGATGGATCTGGTGTCAGAATGGAGGAGGATACTGATAGGATTTTATGACTCAATTATGAGTAATTAACAGCAGGATTAATTGTGATGATCACAATTGTAATTGTGAAAGATGTGTAACTAAAAGGGTGGAGTAGTTAATCTTTCATTTCAGGAACAGATGATCCCAGGACTATCAAGAAGGAAGAGCATGGATGGAGCATGAGATCCCTCCCTAAAAAAGGAGCAACAACAGAGACTGTGGCAGAGGCAATGGTACAGAGAGAACAGCTGCAGACTCTATGCCCACGAACTTAGAAAGGCTGCGGGCAGGAGTTTGGCTGGTGGAATGTGACCTTTGAACATTTAAATGAATATGTATATTTTTTGCTTTGTAAGTGTACATCAAATATTTTTGCTTTGTTCATTTGTGAAATATAAGATGTAAATGGGGAGCCATAAGTAAGAAGCAGGATAACTATTGTTGCATGGAGGGGATTGCAATCATTGAGATGAAACAAAGTGGATGTAAAGCTGATGATCTTGTCTGTAAACCTTCACTCAATTCACAATAAAAAGTTTTTTAAAAAAGGAAAAGTGTGCTCTTTCAAATAGTATATAGGATTTCATGATTTTTTTAAGCATTTTTTTTTTTTTAACTGTCAATCCATTGGTACATCCAATCTTGTAGTTATTCATTCAGCAATGATATATATATATTTTTTTACAGCATTTTCTGTGTGCCAGACACTGTTCAGAGACCTGAGTCTGAATGGGAAGCACTGTCTTCACTGGAAGCTCCTATTTCAGTGGATTATCCATATATAGTAAGCAGAAGGAACTATTTCTATTTTACAAAAGAAACAAAATTTTAGAGAAGCTTGAGACATTCCCCATTTCTTTTGCTATGTGCTGTTGAATTGATTGTGACTCATAGCAATCCCATGGAGCACAGTAGAATTACCCCAAAGGGCTTTTTTGTCTATAATCTTAAGGGGAGCAGATCATGAGGGCTTTCTTTCACAGAGCTTCTGGATGGGCTTGAACTGCCAACCTTTTGGTTAGCAACCGAGTGCTAAACCATTGTCACATCTCAAATACATAGCGAAGCCTTAAAAAGTTGATATAAAAATTCTTCCCTTTCATGACTTGTAGCATTTCCCCCTTCTTACAAACCTTGACAACAGTCCCCAAAGATCTATAGTTTATCAAGTACATGAATAATTCTGAACTTGAAGCTTAGAAGAAACTGAACATTTGAATCCACGATTGCATGTGTTTGGACTCCAAGGTTACATGGCGAGACTCCAGTGCCTCCCAGAGTAGTAGGAGGCAAAAGACTTTTTTTTTTAGTGTTTTATTGTGAATTATATGATAGTTTACATGGGAGAACATTAGTTTTACATTCATTCTATTGTACATAGTATCATTGCCATGGATACAATCCCCTCCATGCATCAACTACCAACCAAAGGGTATACACTGCAAGCCTGCCCCCTGAACTATTCCCACCCGCCACCCCCTCACCCCCCAGTCTTCAGCACACAGTTGCTCTCCCTCTCTGGATCTAAAACCCCCAGCTGCTCCATCGCTTCACGTCGTTGTGTCTGCCTCCATCTCAGGCATCACTGTTTCTCTGGGTGGGGTCCCGCTCTCGGCTCTTCTCCGTTGATGGTCCTAGGGATCTCTGCTCCTAGACTGAAAAGTTAATCACTTCCTTC
>NW_006408529.1:34381937-34383108 GCF_000296735.1 Chrysochloris asiatica | reverse complement strand
TCTTGTCTTCTTAATGACCTTTTAGTTTTTCCTGTATGATGTTCTTGATGTCATTCCACAATTCTTCTGATCTTCAGTCTTTAGTGTCTAATGTATCAAATCTCTTCTTCAGATAATCTCTAAATTCAGGTGGGAGATATTCAAGGTCATATTTTGGTTTCACACTGACTTGTTTTCATTTTCTTCAGTTTCAGTCTAAATTTGCATATGAGCAATTAATGGTGTGTTCCACAGTCAGCCCCTGGCCTTGCTTTGGTTGATGATATGGAGTTTTCCCGCCATCTCTTTCCACATTGCTATCCTAGGCATTAGTGAGCTGAAATGGACTGGTATTGGCCAGTTTGATTCTGACAATCACATGGTTTACTATATCAGGAATGATAAATTGAAGAGAAATGGCATCACATTCATAATATCCATGCAACTAAAGACCAGGTAATACCACTAGTGTTCAAATTTTCACCCCAACCACTAAAGCCAGTTAGGATGAAACTGAAGAATTTTACTAACTTCTTCAATCTGAATGTGATCAAACATGCAATCAGTATATATTGATAATCAGTTGTGATTGGAAACAAAGAGAAGTATCAGCAGTTGGAAAATATGGCCTTGGTAATAGAAATGATGCTGGAGATTGCATGATAGAATTCTGCAAGACCAGTGATTTGTAAATTTCAAATGCCTTTTTTTAAACAGCATTAAAGACAACAGCATTCCAGTTTATTTTTGACAATTTCCAAATTTCTTAGATTCACACTTTTATCAATAGATGTTTACAGCTATTTCTTCTCATTTTGAAGAGACTACAAATATAGCCTGCTATATTTGGTCAAACATTTATACAGGGTCTCTATAGGTTGGAACTAACTTGACTGCACTTAACAACAACTACAATGTGATGATTGGAATTGTTGTTGCCTTGGCAGGGCCAGACCAAATGACTTCACAGGCCTAATATGGCCCATGGCCACACATTCCCCACCCCTAATTTAAAGTATCATTCAGAAGGTGGCTATGCTGGTCACTGACTTCACATACCACTTGTCTCTTCTACTCCTATGCAATTTAAATGGTAGTTGTTGTTGTTGTCAGGTGCCATCAAGTCGGAACCGACTCATAGCGACCCCATGCACAGCAGAACGAAACAATGTCCGATCTTGGGCCAACCTCA
>NW_006408529.1:34373872-34380727 GCF_000296735.1 Chrysochloris asiatica | reverse complement strand
TCCTCAGAAACCCTATACAGGGTTGCTATGGGTCAGAACCAATTCTATGGCACTTAACAACAACAACTCCTTATGTAGCCATCATAGACTGTTTATTTATCAATAAAAACTTTTTTTTAAGTTTTACAACATTGATGTCATACAATATTTGTCCATTTGTGATTAACTAATTTCATTCAGAATAATTTCCTCCATGTCCATCCATGTTGTGAGGTGTTTTGTAGATTCATCGTTATTCTTCCAACATTGTGTAGCATTCTATTCTGTGTATGTACCAAAGTTTGCTTAACCATTCTTCTATTGATGGCATTTAGGCTGTCTCCATCTTTTTGATATGTCTCTTATAGACAGCATATTGAAGGATCCAGTTTTACATTGTGAAGGATCAAGTTTTCTTACCTATTCTGATCTCTTGACTGGCACATTTATATTCAGTGTAATTTTCAATAGGTATGAGTTGATTGCTGTCATTTTCTGTGTTGTTGTTGGGCTTGTTTATTTGTGTGTGTGGGGTGATGTTGGTGTTTTTGTTTAACATAATTATCTGTGTTGAGTTAATTATGTTTGTGGATTTTCTTTTTCTTTTCATTTTTGTTGTGTTAATGTTTTACTAAATCTTTCTGGTTTTCCTCTTTTTAAAATTTTGATCTGCAGGTTACCCAGTAATTTGTTAATTTTTTTCCTCCTTAAAACAGTCTCTTTTATCTTGAAATATGTTTGAGTTCCTTGCCATTTGGAAGTTCTGTATTTTCACTCTTCCCTCTTTTTGCTCCAAACTCCTGGAGAGCAGGAGTTGTGCTTTGGTGGGTGAGGATTGGAGTTGCCCCCACCCCTGGTTACGAGGGAATTATGGGGAGAGAGAAGGAATCATATCTTTCTGTCACATGTGTGACTCTATTCTGTTAACAAAGCTACTCACAAAGGTTCAAGATGGTCATGCTGTGTCTGGCCAGCCATTCACCAGTAAATCTCCCTCTCTCGACATCCCTGCTCATCTTATCCTCTCAGTAAACACTAATCTACTTCTCTAACCTTTCATCTAAATTTCAGGGTTCCAGAATTTTCATCTGTGCATTTTGATTTAGTCTCTTGTATCTTTGTTACGTAGGGTATGTGAAGTGTATCTGCCTAATTTCTCGTCTTGCTGGAAGGCAAAGTTTGATGAAGAATATTTCCAGTTAATTTATAAAGTAGACTACCTTTATGGGTATTTCTTAAAATGCTTAAGGCTGTTTGGAAAAATCCTCAAAAACCTAATAGGAACATTTTTTTTTGATGAAAGATGTTCAAAAAGCTTCACTAGAAAATATTGGATTGTCTTTCTCTTTTAAAAAGCTTTCTGTGAGGAGCTGCAAATGAGCCACAAAACAACCAGATCCATCACTTTGGCAAAGTGGTGTTTCAAGGACCCTTGAGCACTATCTGTAACCCTAAATGGCAATCTCTACTTTTCTGAGACAATTTCATAGAAAAGAGGCGAAGGAAAACCACTTCTCAAAGAGTTTCAGCTTCTTATTGGGTCTGCATTGAATTCTCAAATAGTTATAAAGAAAAAGCTAATAAAA
The DNA here is from genome assembly GCF_000296735.1 of Chrysochloris asiatica. Lineage (NCBI taxonomy): Eukaryota > Metazoa > Chordata > Mammalia > Afrosoricida > Chrysochloridae > Chrysochloris > Chrysochloris asiatica. The sequence goes on along the minus strand of NW_006408529.1, from coordinate 34,379,162 downwards.
CATTTCAGCGGTTTCAGTGGTGGTCTCCTTCCAGTACTTATCAATGTACCCCTTATTTTTACATAGCACATGTATACTGTAAACTACTATATTAAATTCCTTCTTTTACTTAATATTATGATATATACATGTTTCTACTCCCGTAAGGATTTACACCCTCGGAAACCCTGTACAGGGTCACTATGGGTTGGAACCGACTTGAAGGCACTTAACAACAACAACAACAACAACAACAACAACAACAACATGTTTTATGAGTTGACAAAGTTTACAGATTCATCATTTGTGACATTGCTCAACTCTGGGTTTTCTATCCTAATATCACAGAACTAGAAAGAAATATAACTTTGAAGTTAGATTGTACAGCTGGAGAAATCTACATAATACTGTTGGTGTTAAGTGCCAATGAGTTGGTTCTGACTCATAGTAACCATATATAGGGTTTCAAAGGCTTTAAATCTTTATGGGAGCAGAAAGTCTTATCTTTCTCCCATGGATCAACTAGTGGACTTGAACTTCTGATCTACGTCTTGCAGTCCAGTACTTATTGTATGGAGCCACTATCTTTCCCATATGATACTAAGAGCCAACTTTTAAAAATGCTTACTTCATGCCAGGCACTGCTGATTTAAGTAAATCAACATTATAATCGACCCAATAATTCTACTGTTGTTGTTGTTAAGTGCCGTCAAGTCGATTGCCACCCATAGCGACCCTGTATAGGGTTTCCGAGGAACAGCTGGTGAGCTTGAACCACCGACCTTGCAGTTCAAATGGATTTGCAGTCTGGCGCATTAACCCACAGCGCTACACCAGGACTCCATTAAACTCACATTTTTTACAGATGTGAAAACTGAGACTAAGGGTGGTCATGCAATTGTATTTACTGTTGTTGGGTGCTGTTGAGTCTGTTCCGACTCATAGCAACCCCATGTACAACAGAATGAAACACTGCCCAATCCTGTACCGTCCTCACAATTGTTACACAGGAGCTTATTGCTACTGCCACTGTGCCAATTCATTTCGTTTAGGGTCTTCCTTTTTTTTTGCTGACCCTCCACATTACCAAGCATAATGTCCTTTCCCAAGGACTAGTCCCTCCTGATACTATGTCCCAAGTATGAGATCCATAGTCCTGATTTCTAAGGAGCATTCTGACTACCTCTTCCAACACAGATTTGTTTGTTCTTTTAGTAGTCCATGGTACTTTCAATATTCTCCTCCAATACCATAACTCAACACATCAATTTCCCTATGGTCTTCTTTAGTCATCGTCTAGCTTTTGCATGCATTTGAGGCTATTGAAAACATGGTGGCTTGAGTCAGGTACATCTTAGTCCTCAAACTGACATCTTTGCTCTTGAACACCTTAAAGAGGTCCTGTGCAGCAGATTTGTCTAATACAATATGTCATTTGGAATCTTGACTTCTTATTCTATGAGCGTTGATTATAGAGTCATGCAACCAGTAGGGCTGAAATCCAAACACAGATTGGAACCAAGTCTAAAATCTTGCTACATGGGTAATATTGTACCATAACCTAAGTACTGTAACAATTCTTATTTTTCAAATGAGGGCACCCAGAGGAGTAATGTGAGTTTGCTTAGAGCCAGCCACTTAATTAGTAGCAACCAGGGCTGGGGCCCAGTTTTCTCAGCCCTCAGATTCCTGCTTCTTTCATTGTGTCACTTAGACCAAGAATTAGATCTCTTGCATCCATTTGCAGTACAAATGTAAACCAAATCTGCTACATTGAGTCCACCGTGATTCATGCTGTTGTTAAGGACCCTAGAGTCAATTCTAACTCATGGCAATCCCTTATAGGGTTTCTGAGGCTGTAAATCTTTGTGTGAGCAGAAAGACTCACCTTTCTTTCTTGGAGTAGCTAGTGGATTTGAACTGGTGATTTTCAGTTAGCAGTCCAGTGGTTATCCTACAGCACTACCGAGGCTCACATTTACCATCTCCCTCCTTGTTTTTCTTCTTCTTCTGTGTTGGTACAGTTCAGTGAGAGCATTTTTATTTATTTACTGAAAATTAGTTTTTATATTTACTACATTATAAGCTGAAATGATTCCTACTTTTCCATTCCTGCTATTCTAGTCTCACTTACTGAGGCAATCTAAATTGCAGATTTTTAGACTGAGGAAATTCACTTTGAATAAAGCATCTCTCCTAAATAATTTCCCAAGATCTCTTCTGGACTCCTCATAGCAGCTCAGAGGTTAGACATTCTCTCGGGACTACAGAACATTCCTTCTTATTTGCTTAGTTGTGAAGCTTTTGTCTCTTTAAAAAAGAAAGACAGGTTAAAACTACACATCTTGCACATAATGGAACTTAAATGAAGAAAATGATCAGATAAGGAATGTACACAGATGCAAATTAAAATTTTATTTGGCTTACTTCAGCCTGTTCCTTTTAGATACACCCCTGGTAGATCCTTAGATAAATGGTCTCAACATTTCACACACACCCCTGTCAAATATCTCAGAAAGTTTGATCAGATCAGGATAGCTCTGGATTCCAAGAGGAGAGTGATGGATGAGAAGGGCTCTTTGTGTGTGTCACTTTATTTATTCTCTGGATGAATTCATATTACAAGAGGACTCTGGAAGGGTTGTTAATTATTCCTGTAATCTAATTTATTGCTCCAGGCACCTGATACATCCTATACCTTAGATAATGTTAATTTTATTCTTTGTGAGCTGAGTCTGGTGTTCCCAAAAAGACATAAGACATAATTTATTTCTCCCCACTTGGCTTCTAAATATTAAGTCTATTGAAAAATGATTAAATAGATTATGTAAATCATGGTCATTGCTTCCACTTTAAAGGTTAATCCTGCCATCATGTAGCTAGATAATTAATTTGAATTCGTTTCTAAGCACTAATTCTCAGGGAAGCCAAGGTGTAATGAGCTGCAGTTCCCTATTATGGATGTCACTGTGGGCTTGCCCATGATAAAATTGGGAAGAAACAAAATTCAAAGCGTTGAGAACAAAAGGTTCTTAGGGCCATTGAAGAGCCCAGTGCATCATGGGATTAGTGCTATACTTTCTCCAGAATATCAGGACGTATGAGTTATCAACATATTTTCATTTTCCTTGAATTTTTTCAATAGTATTACTTCCCTTATTGGAAAGCCAGACCTGGGACTGCCTTGCTGTTTGAAATAGAAAACCCACCCACTTTAAAAAAAAATCACAGGTCAGGAGAGACCGTATCAGATGATTTTACAGCCTCATCTGTCCAATTGCCATAGCCTACACATGAGCACACCCAGTGATTACCATCTCTACCCTCCTCCATGGGGAGTCACCACCAGTTTTGTAACTCTGTCCTCTGGGTTGATAAAAGACTCCTCCACACAGCTGGCCTGGTGAATCCTCTTCACTGATTCATGGGCGATTGGCTGCTGGCATCACTTCTTAACTGGCTGATGCATTCCTGGTTGGGGAGGGAGAGAGATTCAGGTAATATGGAGCTTGAAGCTTATAGATTTTGTGGACCTTTTTCGAAAGATATGAAATATAAATTTGAAGTTAGATACAATCACATTATAGAGTGAAAAAGAAATTACAATAACAAATTTTAAAAAGCTAATAGCATAAATATCACAACAGTTTTTATTATTTAATTGCTTGATGCACCTTTATAATCCCTTTTTCTGAAGGTTTTGGCTGCCTGTTCTGATTTTTTTTTTTTTTTTTATGATGATAAATGATTATTATCTATCAAGGGAATAGGAAGATAATTCAGCCTTTCCTCTACCATAGAGCATCTAAATATATTTCTTATTATTGACAATTGGGTTGAATAAAAGCTTACGACTTTTCACAGAGACACACTTGCTTTTATAGTGCCACTTCAGGTTTCAGATCGGTCTATAGAATCTGATCCCTACTCGTTTGTCAGTTTGTCTTACTGTGGAATCTTGCACGGTGCTGCAATGCTGGAGGTTGTGGCACTGGTGTTTCAAATACCAACAGGGTCACCCATGGAGGACAGGATTCAGTGGAGCTTCCAGACTATGATAGAGTGGGAAAAAGTAATAGGTGGTCTACTTCTGAGGGAATAGTGTCTGAAAACCTTAACAACAACAGAAAACAACTGCTCATATAGAACCAGAATATAAGCCCCTCAGGTTGGAAGGTACTCCAAATACCACTGAGGAATAACAACCCTGTTAACATAGAGCCAACCTTAAAAGCTTTCAGGAACTTCATTTTCTGATGGAGCACAACTAAAAATGAGGAGAAACAGCTGTAAACATCCATTAATAATAGGAACATGGAATGTATGAAGTATGAATCTAGAAAAATTGAAAGTGGTCAAAAATAAAACTGAACTCGTAAAGATTGATATGCAAGGTATTTGATATCCAAGGTATTTCAGGAGATAACATATGATCAAGAACCAATGGTATTGAAGGAATACATCCATACTGCACTGAAGAGTTTATGAAAAACATTGGTCACAGAGTTGATGCCTTATTAAATGAATTGCTTAAATAAATGTAACTCACTCACCCATGACAAGAAATTTGGAAAACAGTTACCTGGCCAATCAAATGAAAAAGATCTGTGTATGTGCCAATTCCAAAGACAGGTTATCCAACAGATTACAGAACAAGTTGTTATTTTTGAAGTCATTCTTGCAGCCACTGTGTCAATCTGTTTCTTTAGGGGCTTCTACTTTACTAAGCATGATATCCTTCTCCAGGGACTGGTCCCTCCTGATAACATGTCTGAAGTACATTAGACAATGTCTTGCCATTCTCCCACCTAAGGAGAATTCTCTCTGTACTTCTTCCAAGACAGATTTGTTTTTCTTCTGGCAGTTGAAGATACTTTCAACATTCACCAACACCATAATTCAAATGCATCAATAATTCTTTGATCTTTATTATTCATTGTCCAACTTTGACATGCATATGTTGTTGTTAAGTGCCCTTGAGTAGGTTCTGACTCATAGTGACCTTCTATAGGGTTTGCAAGGAGCAGCTGCTGAGTTTGAGCCACTGACATTGTGGTTCAAACCAACCTTATGGTCGAGTGCTCATCCTACAGCACCACACATGGCTGAGGTCAGGTGCGTCAGTGTCCTCAAAGTGACATCTTTGCTTTTAGACAACTTAAAGAGGTTGTTTGTAGCAGATCTACCCAGTGTAAGATGTCATTTGATTTCTTTAAAGTTTTTATTGTGAATTGAGTAAAAGTTTAAAGGGCAGATGATCAGTTTTACACTCAACAAATTATATGCTTTGTTTCATTACAATGATTATAAT
>NW_006408529.1:34356153-34373485 GCF_000296735.1 Chrysochloris asiatica | reverse complement strand
ATTAGTCATGATAACAATTACTCACTATTGAATCATAAGAATCTTATCCCCATCTCTTTTTACCAGACCTATCTAGACAAGATGAAAACTATTCAGTGGGAACTCTATCTTCCCCCACACACTCTTAAACCAAACTCCATCTTGAAACCTTGTAACCCAGTCACTTCGTGCCATTTTCACCCCCTCCTTTTAGGTAGTCAATGTCTAAGCTGCCCGTTCCTATCTACCCTGTATACACAGGGGATAGCATTGATACTTGATGTGAAGACTCCTTCCCTCTCTGTTGGTATTTTGAGCTACTCCCTCCATGAATATAGGTCAAGTTCATAAAATTGTAACAATTTATCTGCGTTTCCATTATCAAAACTTATTTTCTTTATCTTCCTTTAGTTGAGCTCTGATTATCAAGCCATCGAGGCTAGGTCAAATCTGTAAGTTTGGGTGTTCTTGTTCATTTGATTTCTCGACAGCTGGTTCCATGAATATTGATTGTGAGTCCAAGTAAAATGAAATCCTTGACAACTTCAATCTTTTCTCCACTTATCATGATGTTGTTTGTTGGTCCAGTTGTGAAGATATTTGTTTTCTTTACATTGAGTTATATTCTATACTGAAGGCTCTGTTCTTCAATCATCATCAACAAGTGCTTCAAGTCCTTTTCATGGTCAGCAAGTAAGGTTGTGTCATCTTCATATTTGTTGTTAGGTGCCATCCACTCAGTATTAACTCATAGTGACCCTATGCACAACAGAGCAAAACACTGCCTGGTCCTGTGCCATCCTCCCAGTCATTGCTTTGTTTGAGTCCATTACTGCTGCCACTTTGCCAATCCATCTTGTTGGGGGTTTCCTACTTTTTCTTTGACCTTCTACTTTACAGGACTTCTCCAGGAACTGGTCCTTCAGGATAAAATGTCTGAAGTATGAGAGACTAAGTCTGACCATCCTGACTTTCAACGTGTATTCTGACTATACTTCTTCCAACACAAATTGTTTTTTCTTTGGACAGTTTATAGTACTTTTAATATTATCCCTCAACAGCGTAACTCAAATGCAACAATTCTTCTATAGTCTTCCTTATTTACTGTCCAACTTTCACATGCATGTGAGATTATTGAAGATATCATGGCTTGGGCCAGGTGTACCTTAGTCCTCAAACTGACATCTTTGCTCTTCAACACTTTAAAGTCATCTTGTACAGCAGATTTGCCTAATGCAATACATTCTTTAATTTCTTGTCTTCTGCTTCCATGAGCGTTGATGGTTGATCTGAGCAAAATGAAGTCTTTGACAACCTTTTCTCCATTTACATAGATATTGTTTATTGGTCCAGTGGTGAGGATTTTTGTTTTTTTTACATTGCAGTGCTACCCATACTGAAAGCTGTGATCTTTGCTCATCATCTGTAAGTATTTTAAGTCGTCTTCACTTTCAGCAAGAAAGGTTGTATCATCTGCACATTGCAGATTGATAATGTGCAGTTCTGATGCCACGTTTTTCTTCATGTAATCCAGCTTTTCAGATTATTGGTTTAGCATACAGATTGAATAAATATGGTGCAAGAGTACAACCCTGGTACACACCTTTCCTAATTTAAAACGTTTCCATGTTCCCTTGTTCTGTTTGAACAAGTGCCTATTGGTCTATGTACAGGTTCCCCTTGAGTATAATTAAATGTTCCAGAATAGTCATTTTCCACAATGTTATCCATAGCCTGTCATGATCTACACAATCGAAAGTCTTTGCATAGTCAATAAAGTACAGGTACAGTGATTCTATGTATCTCTTCCATCTTCTTATTTTTTATCTTTTAAGGTTTTTATTGTGGATTGAGTGGAAGTTTACAGGGCAGATCATCAGTTTTACATGCAACAAATCATACACCTTGTTTCATTACAATGATTATAATCCCCTCCAAGTACCATCAGTTAACAGTATTTCTCTGTATGCACATTAGCTTTTTCTAAAAACAAACAACAGCAACAACAAAAATCCCCACTCAGGCATATATAATAATTTACATCTCCAAAGGGCACATTCTGCAAGTCTGCCTCCTGGCCACCAGCTCTTAGTCTCTCTCTTCCCAAAAATCTAGAGTGCTCAGCTACTCCCCCTCTCCATGACCCCATCTCTGCCTCCATCTTGGCATCACTGATTCTCTGGATAAGGTCCCACATTCTGCTTGTGCTCTTCTCCCTTGATGGTTCTAGAGTTCTCTGTTTCTGGACTGCATGATTAACTACTCCCCTGTTTTTGTTACAAAACTTCTACCTTTATAATCGTGACAGTCACAATTAGTCATGATAACAATTATTCACTATAGAATCATACAAATCGTATCCCCATCTCTTTTCACCAGACCCATCTAGACAAGATGAAAACTCTAGACAAGATGAAGACTCTGTCTTCCCTCCAATGCTCTTAAACTAAACTCCCTCTTGAAACCTTGTAAGCCAGTCACTTTGTGCCTTTATTGCCCCCTTATTTTAGGTAGCCAGTGTGTAAATTGCCTGTCCCTATCTACCCTGTGTACAGAGGGGATAGCATTGATACTTGATGTGAAGACGCCTTCCCTCTCTGTTAGTATTTAGAGTTACTACCTCCATGAGTATAGGTCAAGTTCATCAAATTGTAGCAATTTACACTCATTCCTTTATCAAAATTTTTTTTTTTTTGTAATCTTCTTCTAGTCAAGTTCTGATGATCAAGCAATCAAGATTAGGTCAAATGGGAACTGTTGGCAGGTTTGGGTGTTCTTGTGCATCTCTCCTCACTTCATATCAGCTGAATTCTTCACTCTAAGCTCTAGCCCTCTGTGGTTCTGTCCTTGTCCATGGGCTCAAGTGTCTTCAGGTTTCTCCACACTTTGGACCAACCAGCCCTTCCTCTTCTCTCTCTCAACTCCAGGTCAACAGGAGTCAATGGATTGTGGTTGAACTCAGCCCATTTCTTCATTGCTGCCTTTCCCCCTCTTCCACTCACCAGTAGACCAATGTGGTTGTCAGCAAGCTTACATCCTGTTTGTGTGTTCCCTTTGAGTTGCAGTCTTAGAGGGGAGTTTGTCCTGGAGAAATTTGCTTGCCATGATGTCTTCCTGATGAACAGCTTGCTTATTCTTGTAGTAGCCAATCATGCTAACATTTTTGTTTTGGGTTTTTCCTGATGATCTTTCTTGCAAGTTGTATCTTCTGTTGCTCTAGCTGTTCCAGGCTGATCTGCTTGCCCTTGCTAGTGGGAATGTCCCACCTCATAAGGTTCTGGATGGGATTCAGATTTCCACCTAAGGGCCTATTCTCTGTAAAGGCTTTGCAAGAGGACTATTTTACTGTGCATGTTCTAGAACCCCTTTTATATATTCCAATCAGTTATAGGCTGAAGGAGGGCTTACAGGTTTTCTGTAATCATTTTTCCCAGCATTTCTTTCTATCCCACTCAAGTGTCTATTTTACAATAGTAGGCAAGGGAAACAAATATTAATAAACAGTGAACCATTTTAATATTATTTCCCCTCTTCAAACTATGCTTCAATCTCTGTATCCCAGAGCTCTATTGTTCCAAGGTTGCGTATGCATCACTGTTTACCTCTGTTCCACTTAGGGCATGTAAAATGATCTCAGTGTTCCCCTAACTATCTTGTTCTTCCGCCTCCTCCCCCTTCTTGTATTGCCCTCCTCAACATCCAAACTAAGACCCCCCACCCCAACCCCACTGTTGTGGTTACCTTATATTCCATTAATTCTTCTCTCCATTTAAGACAGTCTATTTTTTCCTATAATGTACCTGAACTTCTCACCACCTGGATCTCTGTTTCTATGTGTTTACCTTCTTTCTCATTGTAATTGTTTTGATCATAGACTGAGCTCCCAGATTCTCTGTTCTTATAATTGTATTCTGTTCTTGACTCTTCAATTTGTCAATTGAGTTCAGGTTGATGCTGCCACCTACATTATACTGTAGTTGTTGTGTGTTCTTGTTAGTTCTCAGTCCACAGAACTTCCTTTAGGATGTTTTTCATAGCAGGGTTGGCTTTAGCAAAATCCCTTAACTTCTGTTTATCCTGGAATGTTTTGATTACACCATCATATTTGATTGACAACTTTGCTGGGTAGAGGATTCTTGGTTGACAGTTTTTTTCTTTCAGGTTTTTTTTAACTCTCTCCCCATTGCCTTCTTGCCTGCATGGTTTCTGTTGAGAGATTCGAGCTTAATCTGATTTGCTTGCCTATGTATGTTACACTTCTCTTTTCCCTAGCTATTTTCGGGATTCTGTCCTTATCTTTGATTTTGGAGAACTTCATTATTATATGTCTTGTTGATTTTTTTTTAAGGTCTATCCTTCCTGGGGTTCGTGGAACTTTTTGAATGCTTATCTTTTCACTTTTCTGGATGTTAGGAAAAATTTCTTCCAAAAGTTCTTCAATTATGTCCTCTGTGGACTTGTGTGATTCTTCCTGTTCCAGAATGCCGATAATTCTTAAGTTATTCCTCTTCATGTTGTCCAACATGAATCTTAGCCCTTTCTCAGATTTTTTTTTTATCCTTTTTTGTGTTTGCTCTTCTATCTTAGTAGTGTTTAGAGATTTATCTTCTAGCTCATTAGTTCTGGCTTCTAGCTCTTCAATTCTACTCCTTTGCCATTTCAGTGTATTGTCCATTTCTGATTGTTGTTGTTGTTAAGTGCCGTTGAGTCGGTTTCAACCCATAGCGACCCTGAAAGGGTTTCCGAGGCTGTAAATCTTTACGAGAGCAGAACGCCTCATCTTTCTCCCGCGGAGCAGCTGGTAGTTTCGAACTGCTGACCTTGTGGTTCGCAGCCTGATTTGTAACCACTACGCTACCAGAGCTCCTTATTCTATTGTTAATCATTTGGACCTCTTTATGTAGGTTTTGAATTGTTTCCAATGCTCTATCTATCTATTTTATTTGATTATTCCTGTAATGCTTTCCTGACTTCTTCCTTACTTTCTCAACTCCATTGTATAGTGTTTTGATACATTTTGTAATCATTTTTCTGAATTCCTTCTCAGGCATTTCCAAAGCCTGCCCATCTTCCAATATGAAGTGTAGGTCTACTTCCAGCTCATTTGCCTCAGTCACTTTATCTCATTTCTGGACATGTGCTGATAAGGTCATCTGCTTCTGTTTTTTGGGCATATTCAGGAGATATCTGTGGCCTTAATACTTAGATGGGTGTGTATTTTTTTATGCTTTCTGATTGCCTCCAGGTAGATGTGATCAGGAAATGGACTTCCCTTTTTAGTCTTCTTCCTGAGAAATTTCAAGATGCCACTGTTGGTCTTTGTGATGCATATCAGGATTAAATTTTTGGACTATTTCCTTTTTAGTCTGCCTGTCATGCTCCACAATCCCTGTTCAGGCCTTTTTCCTAATGATAAACAGTTCAGGCCAGCTGTGGCCATTTTGCACTGCCATTTAGTTTTCAGTGGAAACTGTCCCTTTAAATTTCCAGGAGATCTCTGCACAGGTGTAGGAGAACTTTCTGATGGTGGGGGTGGGGTGTGCACTTGCTCAGGCACCCCTTGTAGTCACCAGAGTGTAGGTGTGCAGGTAGCGAAAGAACAATGAATAGATACCAAAAAAGAACGTCCACACCTTTATCTCCATGGTGCTGTCAGGTGTCCGTGGATGCTTTGATCCTTCCCCCCCTTGGTCTTGCCCAGTATGGTGGCTCTGGGAGCAGCTGAGAGTCTTAAATTAGAAAGCAATGGGTGTTTTGCTTTTGCTACAAATTCCCTTAGCCGTAAGCCTTCCAACCTTCTAAATATTCCTTTATATGTGGTTCAGAGTTCTGGGACCATCCTCTAAGCCTGCTTGGTCCAGTATTCTGTGTTGTTGCAGACAGAGTTCCTCACTGCACTTCCATCTTGTTTTGTTCTCCCCCTTCCATCTTATTTTAATGCTTCCTGCACCATTCAACAGCTTGTCCATAAAGTCCTTCAGTATTTCAAGTCAAGGCTTAATTTCTTTCATCTGGAAAAATGCTGAACGTGATCTTTCTTCCCTTTTGCTTTTCTAACGCAGTTCTTTACACATGTCATTAGGATACTTTGTCTTCTTAAACTGCTCTTTGAAATTTTTCTATTCAACTTTTTTATGTCATCATATCCTCCTTCATTTTGGCTACTCTATGTTCAAGAACAAGTTTCAGAATCTCTTCTGACATTCGCTTTGGTCTTTTTTTCATTTATTGTCTGTTAATGACATTTTGTTTTCCTTATGTATGATGTTCTTGTTGCTATTCCACAACTCATCTGGTCTTTGGTCATTCATGTCTAATGCATTAACTCTGTCCAAAACATAGTCTCTAAATTCAGGTGGCATGCACTTAAGGTTGTATTTATGCTGTAGTGGATTTATTTCAATTTTCTTCAGCTTCAACCTGAACTTGCATATGAGCAAATGATGGTCAATTTCAGAGTTGGTCCCTGACTTTGTTTTGGCTGGTAATATTGAGCTTTTCCATAATTTCTTCTTACATATGTAGTCAATTTGATTCCTGTGTATTACATCTGGAGGGGGACAAGTGTGCAGTCACTTTTTATGTTGCTGAAAAATGGTATTTGCAATGAATAAGTCATTGGAATTGCAAAATTTTATCATGCTATCACTAGCATTGTTTCTATCATGAAGGGCATATTTTCCTACTATCATTCCATCTTCTTTGTTTCCAACTTTTGCACTTTAATCACCAGTATTTTTCAATGCATCTTAATTGCATGTTTGATCAATTTCAGACTTAAGAAGTTTGTAGAATTTTTTAGTTTCTTCATCATTGGCTTTAGTGTTTGATGAATCAATTTGAATTGTAGTCTTTTTACCCAGTCTTCTTTGTAGGAGTATATCTATTATCCTATCCGAAATCCAGTAGGAGTCTCCAGTCTGTGACCTGACCTAAGTGTTGGTAAGTTGAGTGTTGGTAAGTTGAGAATCTGTTTGTCAGGTGACAGGCTGGATAGAGACTTCAGCAGGCTTTCATCTCAAGATCCAGAGGTCAGGCAATGAGATGGAAACAGAGTGAAACTCTGCCAAAATACCTATAGTCTGGAGTCAGACAGTACTTTAACTAACTTACCTTTGAACTCATTGATTGACTACACTATACTAGATTGTTTTATAGAAGTGATTACTTTAAATTGCATTAGACTATATTATGGAGTGGCAAGTAGCCCAATGTTTGATCAACTACTGGACACCATACCCTGTCAAGTTGACACATAAAATTCACCATCACAGTGACTAATGCTGCACAATTTTATATCTTCTTTTTCCTGATGTCTCTCTTTTCTTAATCTTAACAATTTTTTGGTACTGAATTACATCTCTGACTCCTTGGACTCATTTCCTTTCAACTCTCCTGTTGTGTTATTTCTTCTATCCTGCCCAGGAATCTCACAAAAGATCCAGAGTATTCTTTAGCATTTCTTAAATCTTTTCCAGAAGCCAGGCATCTATCATTTATATCTGTAACATCCTCATTTGTGAATGTCTTGGCCTGGTGACCAGCAACATAGAACCTGCCTGCTAGAAATTAGCATGGTTACTCCATGACTTTACTTACTATGTATCTAGATGGTGCCTTCTGGAATGGTTCCAATTAACTTGGATTGCATATGTTATTTGGATCCAATTCCTTAATATGCAGGGCATTCTAATAAAGCATCTTTAAATCTGTACCTCCCTTTCTGTAAGTTGCTACCCATCTATGAGGTTATTTAGCAAATAACACTATATTTCCTACAATATGCCTTAGCTGCCTTGACAGGCAATAAAAATGTAAAGATATTTGAACAGACTACATTACGCCTTATTTCTATTCTTGCTTTTTTGCCTTACCATATAGTTCCTTTCTTCTTGGTTTTTGCATATTTCCAGAGTCACTCTAATCTTCCAATCTATTCAAAATTTCAATTATTTTGAAATTTTAATTATCTCAATTATTCTAAGAAATAGTCAAACAGAGTAGAAAGAGGACAATTTAGGAGTCAAATAGATCTAAGAAGTTCAGTATTTGGATCAATCATTCATCACCTTTGAGCATTAGCTGCCTCATCAATAGCATCACATTGATAATAACAGTGGTGAGAATTGCACATGATGTAGGAAATTTCATAAAACAGTGCCTGGTGGCTAGTGTCGGATCATGACATGGTGATAATGGTAAAATCTTAGTGCTCCTCAGGGGTGATGCTATTCTCAGGTTGCTTTTTTCCTACGTAACTTTTAGAGGCAGGATCCCACATCCTAGTCCTGCTCACTCCTCCCCACCACTTTCATTTTTGTAAGGAGCATAATAACACTTCCCTGGCCTTGTGAGAATAAAGACAGTGACAATGTCTATACATTGGAAATCTTAAAAGGTTTTGGAGCTTCGGGGGCAAGAAGAATCCTGTCAGTTCAGCTATAAATGTACTGCAGAAACTGACTACGTGGAATAAATATTCACTTCCTTTAGTTTTAAAAGTTGATATTTTGTGAGCAGGTCTATTGGTGACAGCAAAAATATCAGCATTGTCTGCTGGATGAGATTGCGGAATGTTCTGCACATCTTGTTTCACAGGAAATGTTCCAAGGATTCAAATGCAAATGAGCACAGAGCAGCATGTACTTATTTGCATTTGCTCTCTGTGAACCTGGTTTCCCCTCCCAAACTCACATTATGCACAGATATGATACTAAAATGGTTCTTCCAAAGTAATTTCATTCCTTTCCCACTTTGTCCATATTATCCTCATTTGCACATCTGTTACACACACAAAACCCATTCTTTTACAAGATTGTTTAACTTTTTGCCCTCATTGCCAAAGTTCTTCTCAGTCAGTGAGTCCACTCTTGATTTTTTCTGTGTCCCAGCTCACTCAGTTGCTCCTCTCCCCTCTGTGGGTTTTTGTAGTTGCTCTCTTTGTCTTCTTCTCTTGGTTGTTCTATATTAGGAATTGAATTCTGTCACCACAAAATTTACATGGACGTCCTAGCCTCCTGTAAATGTGACTTTGTTTGAAAATAGGATCGTTGAAGCAGTTATTAGTTAACATGAATTTCTACTAGAGCAGGGTGTGTTCTGATCCAGTTTGAATGGAGTCCTATAAATGATAAAGACAGGAACAGAAACACAGAGTGAAAATGATATGACTGTTGAGTTACATACTATAGCAGAAAGCCAAGGATCTCTTGGAACTAACAGAAGTTGGCAAAGACAAGAAGAGAACATGATGCTCCCCAAATCTTGAATTTGAACTGCTAGCCTCATGTACTCTAGACCTGATATCAAGAGGGACAAGTCCCTGGAAAAATGACATTCTGCTAGGTAAAGCAGAGGTTCGCTGAAAAACAGGAAGACCTTCCACAAGATGGACTGACACAGTGGGGTGACAATGGCCAGGACTATAATTGAGGATGACACAGAACTGGGCAGTGTTTTGTACTGTTGTTCATAGTGTCACTGGGAGTCAGACCAAATCCATGGCACCTAACAACAACAGAAACATGAAAGGCTTCAAAAAATTTGTGGAAAAATGGAGTGAAGAGATAATGGGATTTTTCCATAAATATTTTGAAACCCTCTCATAAAAAAGTTTTATAGAGGTGATAAAATTTTGAGGTTGCTTATTGTTTGGTACAACCAGAAGATAGTAAGAAGTTGAATTGTGGGCGGCTCTGACTGTCTTGGGTATTAATGTAACGTTCCATGGAGCAGGAGAGTTTTTCAATCCCAAAATACAAAGCATACATAATGAAAGCATGGAGTCAGGCATTTGTATGACATGAACATTTTAAATTACTTATATTTCCATGTTGTTTTTTTAGTTGAATTGATTTTTAAAACCTCTCCTTCATCATGGCTTTCCCTGTAATAACTGAGTGCATTCTGTGACATCTTGGTTGTGGTTGTCAGCTTTCCTAATATTCTGGTTATATGTTGTGAAGAGTTAAGCATTTGGGTGTGTAGTGTGTGTGATGGAGTCCTGGTGTGGTACTGTGGGTTAATGCACTGGACTGCAAAGTCTCTTTGAACCACAAGGTCAGTGGTTCAAGCTCACCAGCTGCTCCTTGGAAACCCTATACAGGGCCGCTATGGATTGGAACCAACTCAACAGCACTTAACAACAACAATAACAAAGTGAGTGTGATATTAAACTGTGAATTAGTGGGACTTATGATGGGGTCCTGGTGTGGCACTGCAGGTTAATGCGCTGGACTGCAAAGTTGGTTTGAACCACAAGGAAACCTGATACAGGATCACTATGAGTCGGAACGGACTCAATGGCACTTAAAAACAACAGCAGCATTGGCAATGATGCTTATAAACAACTGAAGGTTTTGGTGCTTGATATCTCTTAAGGAAAATTTACCTCCAAACTTGCAGCTGGAAACTCACTGGAATTTAGAAAAGAATGATAACTACATGGCTGTTTAGATTTTTGGTATGTAATTAAGGATTGTGTGTATGTGTATATATATATGTATACATACATATATATTGTTCATAATGTCTGTAATAGCCCTTAAAACAATCAATTTACCAATTATGGAAAAAAAAAAAAAGGAAATCACCATTATTATTTCACTGTAAGTCTTTCACATGAGATATGGGTTGTGCACATTCTTAGAAGGTCTTCATAGTTTTGAGAAACGTTTGTCTGTCTTTCCTGCTAAATGGGAATGTAGAGTGGGCTGGCCCTATAAACCGCTTGTTTTGCTGGAATGGATGAGTTTCTTGGTTTAAGAATGCTTAACAGAGATCAGAAGCCACTATTGTGTACCCTGACTCTATGTCATATACTGGATTTTTCCATGCATGGATAATTTATGCTTTTAATTTGCCCAAATCACTTTAAGTTGTGTACTATTACCCTGATTTACACATACAGAAAATAAAGTCTGGTGACAGTAAATAATTTGTCCAAATCATTTGACTACCAAATTGCTAACTAGGACTCAAGCTTAGTCTGATTTCAGAGGCCGAAGTCATGGTCAACATGCACACACATGCACACATGCACACACATGCACATATGCACATGCAGGCCAGCAGAAAGGTGCAGATTCAGTCTTTACATTTTTTTTTTTTAATTGTTGTTTTGATGCTAGAGGAACGATCTATCACTCGTCAGTCAGCTTGTTGCTATGAGTCTGGAAGCTATGCCACAGCTATTTTAAATACCAGCAGGATACATCCATGGTGAACAGGTTTCAGCTAAGCTTCCAAACATTAAGATAGTCGAGATAGCCTGCATCTGAATATTTAGACACTGAAAACCTTATAAATAGCCGTGGAACACTGTCAGATAGCATCAGAATAGTGAATAAGGAAATATGATGAATAGTCCCAGAATATTGTCAGATATAGTACCAGAAGGTGAGCCCCTTAGGTTGGGAGGCACTTAAAATACACCTGGGAATGAACTGCCTCCTCAAAGAGAGTTGACCATGATGGCATGAATGGATTAAAGCTTTCATTTGCTGATGGGGCAAAACTCAAAATGAGAAACAGCTGTAACTATCCATTAATAATAATTGGAATATGGAATGTAAGAAATATGAATCTAGGAAAATTGGAATTTGTAAAAAATG
Source organism: Chrysochloris asiatica (assembly GCF_000296735.1). Taxonomy (NCBI): domain Eukaryota; kingdom Metazoa; phylum Chordata; class Mammalia; order Afrosoricida; family Chrysochloridae; genus Chrysochloris; species Chrysochloris asiatica. Next base: position 34,361,894 of record NW_006408529.1, on the reverse strand, counting down.
AAATGAAATGCATACAAATCGACACCCTAGGCATTAGTGGACTGAAATGGACTTGTATTGGCTATTTCGAATCTGACAATCATACAATTTACTATGCCAGGGATGACAAATTGAAAAGGAATGTTGTCACATTCATCATAAAAAAGAACATTTCAAGATCTATCCTGAAGTACAATTCTGTCTGTCATAGGATAATAACCATATGCCTACAAATAAGACCAGTTAATATCATTATTATTCAATTTTATGTACCAATTACTAAAGCCAGTGATGATGAAATTGAATAATTCTACCAACTTTTCAAGTCTGAAACTGATCAAATGTGCAATCAAGATGCATTGAAATTTACTGGTGCCTGGAATGCAAAGGTTGGAAACAAAGAGAAAGGATCAATAGCTGGAAAATAGGACCTTGGTGATAGAAACAATGCTGGAGATGGCATGATAGAATTTTGTGAGACCAAAGTCTTCTTCATTGCAAATGCCTTTTTTAAACAACATAAAAGACTACACATAAATTAAATGTACCACATCTGTTGGAAGAGATGGTAGAAAAGTTTTGTATTATCAGTAGAAGCAAGGCCAGAGGCAGACTGTGGAACAGATCGTGAATTGCTTATATGCAAATTCAAGTTGAAGCTGAAGAATATTAAAACAAGTCCATGAGTGCCAAAATTTGACCTTAAACATATTCCTCCGCAACATAGAGAGTATCTCAAGAATAGATTTGAGGCATTAGACACTAATGACTGAAGACTAGAACAGTTGAATGATGATATCGAAAGCATCACACAGGAAGAAAGAAAAAGGTCATTAAGAAGACAATAATGAAGGGAAAGACCAAAATGGATATTGTAAAAGATTCTGAAATGTGCTCTCCAGGGTAGAGATGCTAAAGCAAATGGAAGAAATGAGGAGGTAAAAGAACAAAAAATTTCAAAGGACAGCTCGAGAAGACAAAGTCAAATATGATAATGAAATGTGCAACTAAATCTGAATATAGAAAATCAAAAGAGAAGAACACACTCAGCATTTCTCAAGCTGAAAGAACTGAGGGAAAAAATTCAAGCCTTGACTTGCAATATTGAAGGATTTTATGGGCGAAATGGAGTCCTGGTGTGGTGTTTTGAATTACTACTCTGGACTGCAAAACTGGTTTGAACTTCAAGGTCAGTTCAGTGGTTCAAGCTCACCAGCTGCTTCTTGGAAACCCTTATACAGGGTCCCTGTGAGTCAGAACTGACTCAATGGCACTTAACAACAACATGGGCAAAATATCAAATGACGCAGAAAACATAAAAAAAAAAAAAAAAGAAAGGAATACTCAGAGTTTCTGTACCAAAAATAATGGTTGATGTTCAACGCTTTCAAAAGGTAGCATATGATAATGAGTAAGGAATTCAATGTACCCTGAAGGCACTGGTAAAGAACAAGGCTGCAGGATTGATGGAATACAAATTGAAATCTTTCAACAAACTGAGGCAGCACTGTAGGCAATCACTCATTGATGCCAAGAAATTTGGAAGACAGCTACCTGGAAAACTTATTGGAAAAGATTCATATTTGTGCCCATTCCAAAGACAGGTGACCCAACAGAATGTGGAAATCATTGGATAGTATCATTAATATCACATGCAAGTAAAATTTTACTAAAGATAATTTAAAAAAGATTGCAGCATTACATTGATAGGTAACTGCCAGAGGTTCAAGCCAATTTCAGATGAGGACATGAAATAAGAGATATCATTGCTGGTGTTAGGTGGATCTTGGCTAAAAGCAAAGAATATCAGAAAGATGTTTACCTGTGCTTTAGGGATTATGCAAAGGCTGTGTGAATCATGAGAAGTTGTGGAGAATTAGAATTTCAGCACATTTAAATGTGCTCATGTGGAATCTCTACAAAGGCTAAGAGGTAGTCATTTGGACATAATAAGGGGATACTGAATCATTTAAGATCAGGAATGGTGTGTGCCAGGATTGTGTTCTTTCAACATACTTTTCAATCTGTATTCTGAGCAAGTAATTCGAGAAGCTGGATTATATGAAGAACGTGGCATCAGTACTGGAGGAAGACCCCAATGAGATGGATTGACACAGTGGCAGCAGCAACAGGTACAAACTTAAGACCGATTGTGAGGATGGTGTAGGACCAGGCAGTGTTTTGTTCTGTTGTGCATAAGGTCGCGATGAGTCAGAACCGACTGGACAGTATCTGACAACAACAGCAAGAAGAAAGATTTGTAAAATGAGTAAGACTAGGTTTGTACACTGCAATTGGATGGGTTTACTGGTGATCCTCTGGTGTTCTGGTTATTATTCCTCTTTCCTCCTCATCCTGAATCCATTCTCTGCTCATCTACACTCTGCTCTGCATCCTGGGAGTTTGAGTCCTTTGGATTGCATCTGTGCTGGCTGGCTGCAGGTGGATTTGGTTGAAAAAGACAGTGATACGAGTTCAAAGAGTGGAAGCTTGGGATGGGGCATGAATGGGCAACTTCCTCCATGACTTCAACTTCCGCTTTCTCCAACTTCCAACTTTTATGGGACTCTAGTAACTCTATTTACTCTCCTTGTCTGCCTGGTCTTACGGGTTATAGCAACGTCCAACCCTTAGCAGTTTTGGGGTACACTTGATCTCTGCCTTATTGCCATAATATTGCCCAATATCTGTAGATGAATATTCATTAAACAAACTCTTTATTTGAACCACTGGATATGAATTTTGTCTTCCCAGAACTCTGAATGATAGGCATGGATTTACTTAAGACAAAGCAACACAGCCTTGACAAATGTATTGTTGACAATTGTGATAGTCTTCTTTGAGTGTTGGGAATAGGATTACTATCAGTTATCTGAGGGTTTAGAGGATGATGGCCTTGGACTTCCTTTTCTCTAGAGACAGATAAGATTTGAACTCTAGACTCTGTGAAAGAAGGCCAGAATCCCATAGGTTGGCCACTATCTGGTTCCTGCAACATGGTGACAGGTGGAGGGAGATAGAAAGACTAGAAGAGGTCAAGAGGAAATTCCCTGTGGAAGACCTAGGGTCACTGGACTCATACTAAATCAGGTTTGGATTGGTTTATATTAGAGGTAAAAAATTGGGAAAAGATAGATGGTTTCCTTTCTAACTAGTTCACCAGGAGCTTATGATTTTCATAGCTGCCCCCCACCCCCTATACACCCCACAAAACAAGACAGATCACTCAAACAAACACAAAAAGCAATGAAAAAGATACTTCAAACTTAAGGCTCAGTTAGAAACTATATTTAGTGTTCAGCTTGAGGTTTAGGACATCAGTGTAGTTTGTTAAAATTTTAATTTACAGTTGTCAATATGTGATTGTGAGAGAAGAAGAGAAATGATTTCCAAATTGACCCTCTGCAGCAGACATGTTGTTTTTTTCTGTCTGCGTACCATCTTTTTCTTTTGGAATTCTACTGCACTCTCTATGATTTGTGAGTTCTGAGAATTGAGGGCGCTCACTGTCTCTACCGTGGGGCAGGCACATTGACCCAGTCAGACGGATCAGATTCTTTTACAAACAGTGAGTGAGGCAGACACACAGTTAATCAGAATTTTTTTTTATCAGCAATTGATGTAGAATTGGGAGAGCTGCTTCAAGGTCTAAATAAGCTTGAAGCTGCTAAACCATCCTGCTGACACATTGAGAAAGACATTCAGAGCAAAGATAATATTGAGATGGAGATGGGCAGAGACTTGATATTGCTGTGTGAACCCCTGACTTCAGCAATGCCTGTAGTTTACCCCTTGGGCTTTTGCTTATGTGAGTCAATAGCTTCCCTCATTAAAAAGATCCAGTTGGGTTGGGTTTCTATCCCTGTAAATAAAAATGTCTTAACTAAATTTCCAACCCTAAAGAAGAACTAATTTTAGTCAACACCGTGGGGGAATGTGAGTCTCTTTTTCTTTAAGATTTCAAAGAAGAAGAATCTTTGCTGTTTTACTTGTTTCAGTTGAGCCTTATAGACTTCTATAAATCCCTCCTGTGGCAGTTTAAGTAGGCTTCCATTTATTCTATTCCTGGTAAGGTGCAAAATAGCTGGTTACCATCTTCTGTAAAACAATTTTGGTATATATTTTAGATGATTAATGGGTTACTCCTAAACCAGTTTCCAACAGGCTAAGAAAATCTAGTAATATCAATCTTTCTTCAAAGTCTTTCCCCCAGCATTTCTTTTTGAATTGCAGATCTTTGAACCTTCTCATTTGATCTGAAGAGGTGGAGAAGAAGATTAAGAAATTTGTGTAAAGGTTTGTATTGAAAAAAAAATTTTTTTTTTTTTTACTCCAACTATAAGAAATTCTATTATTGAAATTTCAAGATGAGTGAAGTATCATTGAAGTAAACAAGCATGAAATGTTTCAGACAGAAAAAAAAAAAAAATGTAAATCTGCATCTACATAAATGCTTTTTGGTTCAGTGTGAAATAACTGAAAAACAGACAACAGTTTTCCGTAGTCAGTTATTGTTGAGTGAATTCCAATTCATGGTACTCTCATGTGTGTCAGAGTAGAACTGTGCCCCATAGGTCTTCAGAAGTAGATTGCCAGACCTTTCTTCCCAAGCATCTTGGGGTGGACTTGAACTGCTAACCTCTCAGTTAGCAGCTAAGCTCATTAACTGTTAGCACTACTCGGGACTCCAGAGACGTGGGTAGTGGTGGGGTGTGGGCATCCCTCAGTGTGTAGTCAGTGTGAAGAATGAGGTTAGGGACCATTTGCTGTGTGCAAGGTGGCTGACAATGGGGCTCACCACCACCTGCATCATCAGGCTTATAGACTCGATTGCTCCTGGGCTCTACGGAAATAAGCATTTAGATAACAAAGTCAAAAGCACTAGAAGTTCTGGGAGCATGTCTCATACCGGGAAGCCTTAATTAAAGAGGGGGAGGTATAGATTTCCTTAAAGAAAGACCTCTGTTAAAGATCTATTTTTAACCTTAATGAATATGCTATTTCTTCTTTTAAAAAATCATTTGGATAAGACCCAAGAGCTTACCATGAGATTGTCTTCTATGTTTAACCTCGGAACATAGCAAAAAAAAAAAAAAAAAATGCTTTAAATAGAAAGCTTATTAAGTTTAAAGAGAATTTTCTCTTGGTAAAATAATGTTCATAATAATTAACTTTCAATTTGCTTTCATTACTTTTAAGCATGTATACATTTTTAAGCACCAAGATAACCCTATGCCCCGGGGTTGCTGAGATGAACAGTTATTGCTGATGATATTAGCAACACTCTGCTGTCCTGCTCCCTAAATAATAAATACGCTATCCTCTCTTCTTCTCTTCCCCTTAGCCCTGTTATGTAACTTCTAGACAGAATCCAATCATAAGTCTACATAATTTAATTAAATTACCACCACTAGTTTAAAGAACAGCATCTATTCCTGGTGGGTTAAATTATTCTGAAGCAAATGAGACATTTAGAAAAGTGGTTCTCAAATTTTAGTGTGCACATTACAACTATCTGGGGAGCATTAAAAAATACCAATATCTCAGTTTCACCCCCAGAGATTTCGTTTAAATGGGGAAGGGAGAGACAGACAACCGGCATTAGAATTTTTAAAGGATTCCTGGCCTTTTAACCTGCAGTCAAAATTGAGATTGTTGTTGTTGTTGTTAGGTGCCATCGAGTCGGCACCAACCCATATCGACGTTATGCACAGCAGAACGAAACAATGTCCGATCCTGGGCCAACCTCACTACAGTTGCCA
>NW_006408529.1:34339264-34350224 GCF_000296735.1 Chrysochloris asiatica | reverse complement strand
GCTTGAACCACTGACCTTGCAGTTCAAACTGACTTTTGAACCACTGAGCTTGAACCACTGACCTTGCAGTTCAAACTGGCGCATTAACCCACAGCGCCACACCAGGACAGATAGATATTATTCTGGAAAGCTGTTTTCATTCTGAAAGGGCTTCCATTCTGACTTTTGGCTTGGCCATAGAGTTCATGAGTCATTCAGTCAATCTCTATGGTTTGGGGCCTGACCTTATGGTCAAAGTGAGACTCATCAGAGTCTCTAGGGAGACTGAGTCTTGTGGTTGCTGGGAAATTGAGACCAGAGGAAATACAGAATGAAATTTCCTGTGAAAGATAGACAATGAGTGGTTAAGGCTGGTTGACCTCTTTCAGACCCTCTAGGTCAACAGTTTTCAAACTAAGCATGAATCAGAATCAACTGTAGGGCTTGCTAAATCTCAGATTCCTGGGCCCCACTCCCAGATTTTCCGAGTTAGTAGGTCTGGGATGGAGCCCAATTATCTGCATTTCTAACAAGCTCCCAGGTGGTGCTTGTCCTAGAATCACACTTTTAAAATCCCTGCTCTAAGTGTTACTTCACGACTTGTATGATGCTAAGAATCACCTGTAACACTAGTTTAAAATATTAGTACCTAGGTCTCTCTCATTGAGAATTTGATTTCGTAGATGTCAATGAGGTTGGGTTGCTTTTAAACATCAGGGAATTTGTGGAAACCCTGACTGGGTCAACTTCTCATAAACTACATTATACTCTCTCTTGGAGAAACCTTTAGCAAATATTGATCTTTGGGACCTCCTCCTAAAGATTTTGATTTTTAAGAGTGGGTCTGTGAAAGCCTGTATTTTTAAAAGCATCATAGGTGATTCTGATTTGTAGTTAAGTGACCTCATTTTGTAGGTGAGCCCTCTAGAGACAGCATGGCATTGAACTAGGTTTAGGGGCAGAAGTGGTGTCAGAACCCAATGGTCTAACTCCCTGTGCTTGGTCCACAGGCTGTACTTTTTGTCTGGCCAGTTTGAGCCAAGGACAATTTCCTTCACCATTGGCTTTTAAAAAGAGAAGCCCAAAGATTGGGGTACCTCATTCACACTCTCCCTAATTCCACCTGCCTCATACAAACACAGTTCCTTAGATTCTTATTCTCCACTCCCACCAATGACAGGAACAGAGCAGTTTAGCAGATTCAAATGCAGATGGCACAGTTGTTCAGTTCACTGCAATGACACTCTTCTGGTCTTTATAGAAACAATTTCTGACTATGCATTCTGCTTGACATCATCCCCCTCATTCCAACATTATTTCTTTCTAGATCAATATGCATAGGAAATTTGGCTTCTGATCAGAGGGGATCCAATTTACTAATTCCAGTGTCATTCAGATAGACATATAAGAGACTTTAAAAAGTTTGTAGAAAAATAAAATGAAAAGATAATGAAAAATTTCCACAAACATTTTTCACATTTCCTATGTCTCAATAAACAATAGTTAATTTGTTTTTTTTACTGTATTTCTGATTTCAAAATACATTTACATATCATGTTTAGACCTGTAGTACAGCTTAAATTCTAAAGTACTTAGTCTGCAAAAGACTACACTTTATAGTGGGCACCCTAAGTCCATTTTAAGTCTTGTCATAAGTTCAGCCTACATTTGAGTTCTTTCTATTAACCTGCAATGTGGTAGTTTTGCCCTTAAGCAGAGTGTTTGAAACTGTGGCACAATGGGTTTATATGCTGGACTACAGAGTTATTTGAACCTCAGGGTTGGTGGTTCAAGTTCACCAGCCATTCCTCAGAAACTCTATACAGGCTTGCTATGGCTTGGAACCAACTTGACGGCATTTAACAATAACAATAACATGTAACTCCCAGAGATTTGGTGTGGCATTGCAGGATAATGAGTTGGATTGAAAGGCCAGTTTGAACTGCAAGGTCGACAGTTCAAACCCACAAGTCCCTTCACAGAAACCCTATACAGAGTCACTGTAGGTCTGAACAGACTCAATCGCACGTAACAACAACAACATATAACTCCCAGACCAGCCCAGGAAGGGACAGTCTTGCCCTCAGAAACTTGACTGATAAAGATTTACAGACACATGCCATCTAAAGTTTGGGGTCCTGGTGGATGTGACTCAGGCCCAGATATGTAACCAGGTGGTCAAAGGGCTGCAGGCCCAATCCTATACACTCTTCTAATCTGCAATTATGCACATATCCCAGTCATGGTCCTTTCCCCAATTGCACAGTGAGTTAAGTGTTGGACTGCTAACTACAAGGTCGTCAATTCAAACTCCTAGGGAGAAAGATGAGGCTATCAGCTCCCCTAAAGATCTACAGTCTCAGAACCCCAAAGAGCAGTTCTACTTTGTCCTATGTAGAATCCCTAGGAGTTGAAATCACCTCAAGGGCAGTGGATTTATGTTTGCTTGTTTTTGGTAGTTCCGCCCATGACAGCGATGAATTGATCTGCTGCCAATCATTATTTTATAATTATCCTCATAGTTTTGATTCCTTTGGATATCATTATGGCCTTTTGCGGATGGTTTCCTTCATCCAGATGATTTGTCTTTGTCTTATCTATTCTGTTTAAGGCTTAAGAAAGTGGTCTCTATAAATGTGTTTGAATTTGATGTCTTTTTTTCCCCCCTTAGATCAGGCCCCACACTAAATAACCCTGTGAGGTTGGCAAGAAAGTGTAATTGTGAATAATTTGATTCATTTAACAAGCATTCATTGAGTCATTAACTGTGGACTGTAACCAACTCCTTAGGATTAGCATTCTTATTATAGAGCACTAACCAGCATTATTCACAGCAACAACAGAGAGAAGAATGGAATTTGGTCCCTGTTCTCATAAAATTCCGAAGCTGTTGCTCAGGTAAATGGAATGACCTGCTCAGAACCATGTGGGTCTACTGACTCTTTTCTCAGTGCTCTTTCTCTTGCAGGGGGCTGAGAGCAAAAGGCTTTCAATTGGAATGGTCTCAGAGCCAGGCTGACAAAAACACCAGTGTGTCTCAAGGATTTGTCAAGAAGTTAGTTAGTACTGCTCTGTGATGCACAGATCCAAGTGACCCTGCACTTTGTATGAATTTTCTGTAACTGCTAGAACACATCACACAAAGTTGGTGACTTCACACAACAGAAAATTGTGTTTTCACAGTTCTGAAGGACAGAAGCTCTAAATCAAAATCACTGGACTGAAATCAAAGTGTCGACAAGGCCATGTTCCCTCTGGAGACTCTAGGGGAGATATTAGTCCTTGCCTCTTCTAGTTTCTTGTGGTTGCTGGCATTCCTTGGTTTATATGCACATCAGTATAGTCTTCAAGGTCAGTATCTTTGACTCCTTCTCTGTTCCATCTTCACACCACCTTCTTGAGTGTCTATGAAATCTCCTTCTTCCTTTCTCTTATAAGGATACTTATTATGTCTTTCTCTTATAAGGATTTGTTGTTGTTGTGAAGTGCCATCAAGTTGGTTCTGACCCATAGCAACCCTGTATAGGGTTTCTGAGGAGCATCTGGTGAGCTTGAACCACCGACTTTGCAGTTCAAATGGCTTGCGGTCTGGTGCATTAACCCACAGTACCACACGAGGACAAGTACAATGAACTCATAGTGTGTTGCTGTAGAATCAACACTGAACTGTAAACCACTAGGTCAGCAGTTTCAACAAACCAGCTGATCCTCAGAAACCCTACACAAGGTTGTTAGGAGTTGGAGTAGATGCAATGGCATTTAACAAAAGCAATGATGGCATTCTGAGCCCACCACAATAACCAGGATACTTTCCACCTCTAGAGTCTTAATCACATAAGCATGAACCCCTTTCCGAAACAATCATATTTACAGGTTTCAGAGATATTTGAAGGTCATTATTTATCCTACTACACTTTGAAAACCAAAGTACACTTTGAGAAGAAGTGGTTTTAATTCAGAGGCAGAATACTGGACCATGGATAGAGAAGGGACTTTTGCAAGTGTATTTGTTCAGAGTTAATAGCCACAGAAGCTTGCTTAACATTCTAGCACTCTTTTTGCAAAGGAGTTTTGCACTGAGATCTGGAATGAACATTCTGCCTATCCAGGTCCCCTGCCATGCTTTGTTAGCACTCGCCTCTGGAGCTTCTCTCAAAAGGGCTATCTTGACCTTTAGTTCCCCTCACCAGAAGAGGCTATCAGAGGTGGGAGCAGGAGGTTTCAGCTGGTGGTGGAAGAGGATACAGAACCTGGCAGTAGGGAAGATCCTTGGCCTGGCCTCAGCCAGACAGCTGAAATCCATTGCTTTCCTCCCTCTGCTGCTCAGCAGAACGTGGATAGAATTTCTAAGGATAGCAGATTCACAGTTTCCCCACAGAATTGTAGCACCACAGCTGGTAACAGACCAGAGCAAAGGCATGGTCACATCTCATTAGTACCAGGATACGAGGCACAGTGACTGCAACAAAGGGCTCAAACTTAGAAATGATGCTGCAGAACCAGACAATGTTTTGCTTTCATGTACATGGGTTGCTATGAGTTGGAACTGATTTAAGGGCAGCTAACAACAACAATCTTTCTGTTGCTTTAACTTTTCTGTGTTTAACAGCAAGTTTCAGAGTCTCTTCTGACATCTATCTTGGCCTTTTCTTTCTTTCCTGTCTTTTTATGATCTTTTGCTTTCATCATGTATGATGTTCTTGATGTCATCCCAAAATTCCTCTGGTCTTCGGATGTTTAATGCATCAAATCTGTTCTTGAGATGGTCTCTAAATTCAAGTGGGGAATACTCAAGATCATATTTTGGCTCTCATGAACTTGTTTTAATTTTCTTCAACTTCAATCCGAACTTTCATATGAACAATTGATGGTCTAAGAGGCTGTAAAATGAGCACTATTACTGCTGATGCTAGATGGATCTTAAATGAAAGCAGAGAATACCAGAAGGATGTTTACTTGCATTTTATCGATCATGCAAAGGCATTCAACTATGCAGACTATAACAAACTATTGACAACATTGTAAAGAATGGGAATTCCAAAACATTTTATTGTGGTCATAAGGAACCTGTACATAGATCAAGAGGCAGGTGATGGAACAGAATAAAGGAATACAGAATTGTTTAAAATCACAAAAGATGTACATTAGCATTGTATCCTTTCACCATACTTATTCAATCTGTATGCTGAGTAAATAATCTGAAAAGCTGGATTATATGAAAAAGACTGGAGGAAGAAGAGTCATTGGCAACCTGTGATACGTAGATGACACAACCTTGCTTAACGGAAGAAAAGAGATCAATGAAGATCAATGAACACAGCTTGCAGTATAGATTACACCTCAGTGAGAGATAAAATTCTCACAACTGGACTTATGAATAACATCATGATAAATGGAGAAAAGATTGAACCTATCAAATTATTCATTTTTCTTAGATCCACAATCAATGCTCATGGGAGCAACAGTTAAGACATATTGCATTAGGCTAGTTTGCTGCAAAAACATTGTGTTGAAGAGCAAATATGTCACTTTGAGGATTATGGTGCACTTGAACCAAGTCATGGCATTTAAATTGCCTCATATGCATGTGAAAATTGGACAGTGTATAAGAAAGATCATAGAAGAATAGATGCATTTGAATTATGATGTTGGCAAAGAATATCAAATATACCAGAAGAATGAACAAATCTGTTTTGGAACAAGTACAGCTACATTGCTTCTTGGAAGTGATGATGGTGAGACTTCGTTTCTGTACTTTGGACATGTTGTCAGGAAAGACCAGTCCCAGGAGAAGGGCATCACATTTGATAGTGAAGAGCGTATGAAAAAGAGGAAGATCCCCAACAAGATGAACTTACACAGTGGTAACAACAGTAGGCTCAAACATAAAAACAATTGTGAGGATGATGCAGGACTGTTCTGCTGTACATAGAGTTAATATGTACCTAACAACTTGAGAGTACTTAACAACAAAAACAACAACAGGGACTTTCAAAGTGCAGAAACAGAGGTGACAATTCTGAATTGCTGAAGGTTGTTAGATCTTTAAAAGGAGATTTCCTTCTAGTGCCTGGTTAGACGGAAACGCTGGAAGTTTGCTGTCATACAGCATAAAACCCAAGTACTAGTGTGTTTGTCTGAAAGGACAATAGTATCTGAAAGAGACTTCATCTTCTTTTCCATAAGAGCTCCTCCTGCTTTATCCCAGGCATTTGCTAATGACCAGTCATCTCTGTCACTCAGATCTCCTGCCTGTAAGTAGTGTTTCATTCTCTAGTGCTCCTGCTCTCCAGCTCATTTGAAAATCTTAGAGACTTGAGGTCTAATTAATTTGACATCAGTCCTTCCTTTTTAATCCTCGTTGCACTATTTCTAAGGAGACATTGTGGCACAGTGGTTAAGCGCTCAGTTGGTAACTGAAATGTTGGCAATTTGAACCCACCAGTTACTGCATTGGAGAAAGATATAGCATTCAGCTTTAGATTACAGCATTGGAATCCCACTGGGCAGTTCTACTGTGTCCTACAAACTTGCTAAAAGTTTGGTTGGCCCTATTTCTTGTCCTCATTCACTTCTTCTTGCTTTGTTTTAATTACAAAAAAAATAACATATGCTTGTTCAGGAAGGGGTCATAGCCAAAAAATACAACGAATGCAGTTCTAGAAGCTGGAAAAGCCAGGAAACAAAATTTCCTCTAGAACTACTTTGATTTCAACCCAGTGAAATGAGTTTCAGACTTCTTGTATCCAAAACTGCAAGAGGATTGTTGTTGTTCAAGGCCATAGGTTTCCGAAATTGCAAATCTTTGCAAGAGTAGAAAGCTTCAGCCACTAAGTATGTGACAATTTGTTACAGCATTCCTAGAAAACAAATACAGGTAGTTTCCAACTTTTTGGATTTATAAATTTTATTACTTTTTACTTATTGACGTCCTGATGTGGTGCTGTAGGATAAGAACTTGGTTATGAATCGGGCTGCCAACCTTAAGGTCAGCGGTTCAAAACTACCAGCTGCTCAGCGGGAGAAAGATGAGGCTTTCTACTCCCGTAAAGATTTACACCCTCGGAAACCCTGTACAGGGTCGCTATGGGTCGGAACCGACTCGATGGCACTTAACAACAACAACAACTAACCACAAGGTCAAATCCACCAGTTGCTCCTCAGCTACCCTATACAGGGTGCTATGAGTTGGAACTGACATGACAGTGCTAACAACAACAAAAGTAATCTCTTCAGAGGAACTCTTGACTCTGATAGCCCTGGCTTCAGTCCTCTATATGGCCATTTCTCTGTTCTAGAGGCTTTAATGACTGCCCACTTGCTGAAAACTGAAATCTTAATTCTTTAATGCAAAGTTCTTCCATGGACAGGTCCCAAACCATGCTTTCCAGTCTTAAATAAACTGTTCTATGACCACCCACCCCTTGACACACATACATGTTTATATTTACTGCTTGTTTCACAAGATTTTCTATATATGAAATTCCTTCCTTAGATCACCTATACTGATGGTATTTTAAGATCCAGTTTAAATAGGATCTTTTTCTCATAAGACCCTTCTATGTCTCTAGCCCATCCTCCACAAGATGGTATCTTTGCCTCCTTTGAACATGCATAACACTTTGTATCTTGTGTGCATATATGACTCTCACTTATATTTGAGCTATACATTAGGTTTTAGCACTTAAATAATTAACTGAATGAAATTAACTGAAATTAAATTTCCTGAGTTAAATTGAAATGTGATCTGTGCTATAGCAAAAGCTTCCAAGAGGTCTATTTCATGCTTAGGTTAAAATTTGATAGCCATGATGAGATGGAAACACCATTGATTTTAACAACATATAGGAATGGTTCTGTGAGTCTCTCTAGTCAATTAGCCAAATTTTGTTTTCAGAAGTTTTGCTCTATCTCTCAGTTAAAGTGAGTGGTGTCTGGGGTCTTAAAAGCTTTTGAACAGCCATTCAAGAAACAATTGGTCTCTGTTTTCCTAGAGCAACAAAAGAAAAGAAGGTCCAGTACTTGGACAAGAACATGCAGATCTAATGCCTCTGTGAACTACTACCTCCTTTGCACTGATAGTAGAAAAAAAACGGATGGTGCCCAGTTTTGATTCCTGAGCATTTTGATCAAGGTCTCAATAGATGGATCTTGATCAAAAGAAGGAAAAAAGAACTTCAAATTATTACTGGAAACCAACTTTGTTGGATTCATTGAGACTGGGGGACTGAGATTCTATTGCCTACCAACAACTTTTAAGTTTTAAACTGAAACAATCCTATGATGTTATCTTTAAATTAAACAACAATTTAGCTCATTTATAAGGAATGTTTGCCTTGAACACTGTGGTCACTCAAAGAATTATGTATGAGATTAAATGGAACATAGACAATGACATTAAAGGACAGAGAGTCTACATTAATGATGGTGTAATAGTATGAGCAGACTTAGAAAGAATGGTGACATAAATGGTGAGCAGACTTAGAAAGAATGAGAAGCATAAAACCATTGCTAATGAACTACAATAGGTGTGTGTTTTGTTATGTGTATTTTCATATTTTTATCTCAAATATATATATTTTTAAAGATAGATATAGGAAAGGAAGACAGAATATACTAGCTTGGTTTAAATCACTTTTGCTGTTTCTCAAATCTCATCCTCAATGTACTATGTTGTAACTTTAGAAATACATGACTAAGTATGATGTTTGACTTTCTGCTCCCATGAAGATTTACAGCCTTGGAAAGCCTATGCAGGGTCGCTATGAGTCAGACTGACTCCATGGCACATCACCATCAGCGTTCTTAAGAACAGGACTTGAAACTACTAGCTGGCTCCATACTCAATAGTGCAATCCACTATGACTCTTTATTTGAAATGCTAATGCTCAGGCTGTATTTATAGGAGTGCAAGTCCAGAACACAAGAGGACATTGTCTCATGGTTCTTTCAGAAACATCTGAAGGAGGTTTCATCAATGTGATCACTGTTTCCTAAATATCCTGGAGCTTTAGAATAACCTGGGAAGCTGTTAAAAAGGTAGATATTTGGATTCCACTTTGAAATTCTAAACTGATAGTTCAAGAGAGAACCTAGCAATTTGTAATTTAAACAGTACATTTTTTTTTTTTTTTAGGTTCATTGGTCTAAAAATCCTAAAGGTTGTTTCTAATTCTATTATCTAGAGTATCATGTCCAGCTCCTAGTTCCATTGAAACTGTTCCATTGATAGCTGGATCTCACTAGAGTAAGCTCCAAGTTTGATCTTTTGAAGCTGGAAATAGGAGCACCTAGAAGTTGGTCAAGCAGGTAATATTTTAGAGTTAGTTATTTACTGCACCAAGCCTCAATTTTCCCATCAGTAATATGGGATATAATTCACAAGCTCAAGTGATTCAAATAGGTCTAGCATACTATCAGCTGCTCCACGGGAGAAAGATGAGGCGTTCAGCTCCCGTAAAGATTTACAGCCTCGGAAACCCTGTACAGGGTCACTATGGGTCGGAAACGACTCCACGGCACTTAACAACAACAACAAGCATACTATCAAAGCAATTGTTGTTGCTAGGTACCATAGAGCTGGTACCAACTCATAGGGATCCTATGTGCAACAGAATTAAATGCTGCCTGGACCTGTGCCAACCTCACAATCATTGCTACATATGAACCCAATGCTGCTGCCACTATGACAATCCATCTTGTTGGGTTTTTTTTCTCTTTTGTTTTTCTTACCCCTCATTTTATCAAACATGGTATCCCTCACCAGTGACTGTCCCCTCCTGACGATATGTTCTAAGTATGAGAGACAAAGTCTGGCCATTCTGGCTTTCAATGAACATTCTGTCTGTATTTCTTCCAACATAGACTGGTTTGCTTGTTTGGCAGTCCAAGGTACTTTCTTTTGTTTTTTCTTTTTAGCTTTTTATTGTGAATTGAGTGAAGGTTTACAGAGCTGATCATCACTTTTACATTCAACAAATCATGTACTATGCTTCATTATATGGCTGTCATCCTCTCCATACACCAACAGTTAACAACATTTACCTGTATTCACTCCAGTGGCTGCATTCCTGCCTGCGTCTTCCACCACCCCCATCTTTCCTCTGTTAACCTCCCTCCAGTTGTATATTGCCAGCCCTGACACCATTTCAATGTGTGTCTACCCTCTAGTGTATGTATAATTTCCTCCTCTCCCCAAAACCATCATAGATTATTTCTTGTATCAAGAAAACCTCCTTATTTTTTTCCCTTGATGTACAAAAACAAAAACAAAACAGACAAAAACAAAGAAACAAACAAAAAAGTACAGAGGGATATATAATTATTTAAACAACTACAGGATATATTCTGGAAGCCAGTATCTTGGCCACCAGCACACAGCCTTTCTCTTTCCATGAGTCTTGAGTCCTCAGGCGCTCAATCTCTCCATGTTATCACCTTTGTCTCCATCTCTAGTGTCCCTGCTTCTCTGGATAGGGTTCCAAGTTTCACTCATGCTCTTCTCTATTGATGGTTCTAGAGTCTTTTGTTCCTGGAGTGAATGATTAACTTTTTGTTATACAACCTCTACCTTTACAGTTGTGACAATTGCAATTAAGCATGATAATAACTACTTATCATTGAATCAATGAATCCCACTCCCATCTCCTTTCACCAGACCCATACAGACCAGAGGAAAACTGTTCAATGGGAATTCTACCTTCCCCTGCACACTCTGAAACTAAACTTCCTCTTGAAAACTTATAAGCCAGCCACTTTATGTCTTTATAGCCTCCCTCACCCCAATTTTAGGTAGTCAATGTCTAACTTGCCTGTCCCTATCAACCCTGTGTAGAGAGGATAGGTTTGATCCTTGATGTGATGACTCCTTCCCTCTCAGTTGGTATTTGCATAAGTATAGGTCAAGTTCATCAAATTGTAGCAATTTACACTTGCTTCCTTAATTAAATTTCTTTATCTTTGTATCTTCAAGTTTTCATCA
>NW_006408529.1:34336528-34337994 GCF_000296735.1 Chrysochloris asiatica | reverse complement strand
TTTGCTCTTCAACATGTTAAAGAGGTCTTCTGCAGCAGATTTGCCCAATGCAATATGTGGTTTGATTTCTTGACTACTGCTTCCATAAGTGTTGATGGTTGATCTGAGAAAAATAAAGTCTTTGACAACTTCAATCTTTTCTCCATGGATATTATTCATTGTTCCAGTGGTGAGGAATTTTGTTTTCTTTACACTGAGATGAAAGCTATACAGAAGGCTGTGGTCTTTGATCTTCATCAGTAAGTACTTTAAGTCTTCTTCACGTTCAGCAAACAAGGTTGTAACATCTGCATATCACAAGTTGTTAATGTGTCTTTTTTCCAGTCATGATGTCTTGTTTTCTTCATATTATCCAGCTTCTCAGATTATTTGCTCAGCATACAAATTGAATAAGTGTGGTGAAAGAATACAAGCCTGGTGCACAACTTTCCTAATTTAAACCTTGTTTTATTAGGAACGCTCAGTGTTCCCTTGTTCTGTTCAAGCAACTGCCTCTTGGTCTATGTGCAGGGTCCTCATGAACACAATTAATACTCATTCTTTGCAATACTGTCTATAGTCTGTCCATAATCCAAATAATCAAAAGCATTTGCATAGTCAATAAAGCACAGATAAACATCTTTCTGTTATTCTCTGTTTTCAGCGAGCAATGATATCCCTCATTCCATGTCCTCTTCTGAATCCAGCTTGACCCTCTGAATTTCTCTGTCAATGTGTGGTTATAGTTGTTTTTCAATTTTCTCTAGCAAAATTTTACTTGCATTGTTATAATAATGATATTGCTCAACGATTTCTGGATTCCGTTGGGTCATCTCTTTTTGGAATAAGAATGAATATGGATCTCTTTCAATCATTTAGCCAGGTCCTTGTCTATCAATTTCTTGGCATAGATGATTGAATGCCTCCAGTGTTGCATCAGTTTTTTGGAAAGACATTAGTTTATAATCCGTCAATTCCCAGCACATTTTTCTTTGCCAATGCCTTCAATGCACCTTGGACTTCTTCCTTCAGGATTGTTGGCTCTTGATCATATGCTGTCTCTTGAAATGGTTGAACATCAATCATTTCTTTTTTGTCCAGTAACTTTGTGTATTCCTTCCATCTTCTTTGGATGCTTTCTGCATCATTCAATATTTTGCCCATAGAATTCTTCAATATTACAAGTCAGGGTTTGAATTTTTCTTCAGTTCCCTCAGCTTGATAAATGTTGAGCATATTCTTCCCTTTTGGTTTTCTAACTCCAGGTCTTTGCACATTTCATTATAATATTTGACTTTATCTTCTAGAGCTGTCTTTTGAAATTTTCAATTAATTTATTTTACCTCCACATTTCTTCCATTTGTTTTAGCATTTCTACACAAGCAAGCAAGATCCAGAGCCTCTTCTGACATCCATGTTGGTCTTTTCCTTCTTTCTTGTCTTCTTAATTATCTTTTGCTTTCTTCCAGTATGATGTTCTTGATGTC
>NW_006408529.1:34327131-34328108 GCF_000296735.1 Chrysochloris asiatica | reverse complement strand
ACACACACACATATGTGGTAGCATATGGTATTGAGTACCTGATACTAAGAAGAATCTCCAAGAGTGAATGTATAAAATTGGCATCTTGTTTGAGCTGGTCCTATATTCCAGAAAGAGACCTGAATAATAAAAACAGTCTCATTTTAATATTTTTATAATAACCTTTTCCTCACCCAGAAGCAGCAGTAGTGACAGCCATTCCTACTTACTGCTTGGGGTATGAAAAACTGTAATGAAAGAGGAAGCCGAGGACTATGGATTAAGAGGTCTGCCCCTCTAGCTCTATCCATTCTCATTTCAGAGATTTACTGCTGCCTTCTAAATAACATAGCCACTTGAGCTTTAAATGCCCAGTTCAGACAGATGACCAAGAGGAAGGAGTCATTTTTCAGCCTATTTGTTTATTTTGTGTCCATTGCCATTAACAGCTGAGAATGAAAGCAGACGGGTCCATTTAGTTTTCTGATTATCTAGTTTATAACATCATTAAAATTAACTGAGCACCAATCTCAGCATACAACGAGCAGGCCATGCTGATGAGACAGGGTTCTTGGAAAACCACTGGCACAGGGTATAAGTGTGTACTCACTGTTAATGTGATGTAGCCCTGGCCCAAGTCCGAATCTGATTTAGGAATCTGAGCTAGGACAGTTATTCAGTGAAGGTGGCCATTTCCTGTTTTCAGCATTATTGCTAGTAGTTAGAAGGCACAGTAAGACTGAAACAGTGCTTACAGTTAGAGTAGAAGGAATTAGGCAGTTTTCTGATTTCCATTCTTTTGGATTAAAAAGGAAGTGGGTTGATTTGTCCACAGACACAATTATAAGAGGAAGGTAATTAACACTCACCACCTTGTTCCCTCCTGATTTCAAAGACCACAGAAATGACCTCTGTTCCCTTCATTATTGTTGTTCTATGCCATTGAATCATTTCTAACACATAAAGACTGTGTGTGACAGAGTAGAGCTGCCTCATAG
>NW_006408529.1:34318051-34325556 GCF_000296735.1 Chrysochloris asiatica | reverse complement strand
GTCTTTTCAATAACCTCATATGCATGTGAAAGTTGAACAGTGAATAAGGAAAACCATAAAAGAATTGATGTATTTGAGTTATGGTGTTGGAGGAGAATATTTAAGTACCATGGACTGCCAAAAGAACAAACAGATCTGTGTTGGAAGAAGTACAGCCAGAGTGCTCCATGGAAGCCAGAATGACCATACTTCATCTCTCATACTACAGACCAGTCCCTGGAGAAGGATATCATGTTTCATAAAATGGAAGCTCAGAGAAAAAGATGAAGACCCTCAAAAAGATGAATTAGCACAGTGGCAGCAGCGAAAGGCTTATATTGTGATGTTGGTCCAGAACTGGACAGTGTTTCATTCTGCTGTGCATAGGGTCTCTATAAGTCAGTACCGACTCCAGGGCACCTAAAAACAATAACTAAATGAGTCAGAACCAACTCAATGGCCCACAACCATCACCATCACCGACTTTTTTTCTTGGTTAATATGTGAATTTATTGAAAAAGTGCATCTCTATTGCTAAAAGTTGCATTCTAAAACACAGTGGAAAAAGCATAAGGAATAAGATACACATTTCTATGTAGTTTTTTTTTTTTCCATTTTAACATTTTATTATGAACTGAGTGAATGTTTACAGAGATCATCATTATTACATTCAACAAGTCAAATACTTTGTGTCTTCTCAATGATTTCAATCCCCTCCATGCAACAAGAGTTATCTGGCTTCCTCCCTGTGATTCCTATTTCCATTTCACCCACCTTCCCATCCCTTTTCAACTTTGTCCTTAGGTAAATGTATTCTTTTGATTTTGAATGATTGACCGTTAATACCATCACTGTTCTTTTTTTTGTGTGTGTGGCTGGATAGTGTACTCTATTGATAGTACATGACAAGACTGAGCTCTCTAAGCCCCTCCCCTTCTCCAGGGGTCTGGATGGAAACTGAGGATGGGAGCTTCTCAGTGTGTAGAGGGATTAGAGTTGGGGTAAGGACTCCCAGCTGCTGCGGGCCTCTCTCCTCCTCTACTGCTATTGCTGGTGGTCCAGGGGACTCTTATTCTTTGGAGGCCACGTGGACCATAAGATCCACCATCCTGTTGCTGTAGCCAAATTCATTGTCATACCAAGAAATGAGCTTGACAAAGTGGCCATTGAGGGCAATGCCTGCCCCAGCATCAAAGCTTGAAGAGTGGGCGTCACTGTTAAAGTCACAGGAGATGACCTGCTCTTCAGTGTAACCCAGGATGCCTTTTAGGGGTCTACCTGATGCCTGCTTCACCACTTTTTTCCCTTTCTCATTTATAACTTTATTTTTGCTTTCAAAGAGTTACCTCTTGATTTACTTACATCTACTTTCCAGCTTTTGATTTGACCTTTTAAATTTTATTTTTATCGGTTTTTGTTTGTTTTTCAATTATCCTTACTCGAGTGACTGGATTTCTTTTCCTTTACCTGTGTGATAAACAAAGTTGCCCTCAGTCTCTAACAATGATGGAAACACCATTTCTTCCTCAAATTCATTGGTGCTAAATGACCCAAATGACTTCTTTGCCTAGTTTTTCCCATCATGGCAGTGTTTGTGATCATGTCATGCCTTAAAGAGTTATTAAGGTAATAGTTCAACAAGCTGCTCTTATATTTCGTGGGTGACACGCAGTCCTTGCTTGCATTCAACCCTGGTCTCACTCCAGTTTTGATCACTGAGATTTCAGGTTTCATCACAGGATGGTGAACTGGCTTACTATTGACCCCTTCATTCATGTGATTTCTTGGAGGATTTTCATGATAGTCCAATTTTCCTGCCCTGGCCTGTGCACAGAGAGTCTGGTCACCATGGTTACTCTGTTCTCAGTCCTCCATGTCTCTCTCACTAATTCTGATCATCTTTTAACAGTCTCAAGTCTTTTTCTGGCTCTTGCTGGGAGGCAATCAACCCTGTGGAGTAGGCTGCCAAAACCAAGGTGGGACATGTCTCCTTTTTCACCAGGGCTGCCACTCCAAGTGGGCAGAACACTCTGGACAGGCCCCAAATTTGTGAGAAACATTGTCTATACTGACAAACATTAAAGTAATCCAATCTGTACTCATTTTAGTGAGAGTGAGGTTTTCTTTACTCGATTTTGCAAAATTGGGTGCCCAAACCTGTAGACACGGGCAGACATACCTTCACAACCTTCTTTATGTCATCATATTTGGCAGCTTTCTCCAGGTGGCAGGTCAAGTCCATGACAGACTTGGTGACATGGAGTGGTGACATGGAAGACCATGCCAGTGAGTTTCCCATTCAGTTCAGTGATGACCTTGCCCACAGCTTTGGCAGCACTGGTAGATGCAGGGATGATGTTTTGGGCAGCCCCACAGCCATCATGCCACAATTTCCCAGATGGGCCAGGCGCAGTCTTCTGGGTGACATTGATGGCATGGACTGTGATCATGACTCCCTCCATGATGCCAAAATTGTCATGGAGGACCTTGGTCAGGGGGGCCAAACAGTTGGTGGTACAGGAGGCATTGCTGACAATCTTGAGGGAGTTGTCATACTTCTCATGGTTCATGCCCATCACAAACATGGTGGTATCAGCAGAAGGGGAAGAAATGAATACCCTTTTAACGCCAGCCTTCAAGTGAGCCCCAGCCTTCTCCAAGGTTGTGAAGACACTGGTGGACTCTACAACATATTCAGCACCAGCATTATCCCACTTGATGTTGGTGGGATTTCGCTCCTGAATGATAGAGATGGGCTTTCCATTGATGATAAACTTCCCATTCTCAGCCTTGACAGTGCCATTGAACTTGCCATGGTGGAATCATACTGGAACATGTATATCATGTAGTTGAGGCCAATGAAGGGGTTGCTGATGGCAACAACAACCTCCACTTTGCCAGAGTTAACAGCAGCACTGGTGACCAGGTGCCCAAGATGACCAAATCTGTTGACTCCAACCTTCACCATCTTGTCTCAGGGATGCGGCTGATACTGTAAGAGAAGCTGCGGCTGCCTGTTGAACGGGGAGGAGCAGAGAGTCACCACCACTCTTCTTTATGGGGACAGATTGCCAGGTCTTTTTTCTCTAGAAGTCATTGGTGGGTTTAAACCACTGTTCTTTCAATTAGCAACTGAGTGCTTAACACCATTGCACTGCCAGTGTTCCTAGTGTCTTTGCACCAGTTCCAAACCACAGCGACCCTGTGTAGAGTTTCTGAGGAGTAGCTGATGGGTTTGAACTTCCAACCTTGCAGTTCAAGCTGGCCTTGCAGTCCAATGCATTATCCTGCAGCACCACACCAGGACTCCTTCCTTTCCATGGTGGTTGGTGGTGGTTGTGTGCCCTGGAGTTGCTTCTGACTCATAGTGACTCTGCATAGGGTTCCTGAGGCTTAAGGGATGCGAAAGTCTAATTTTCTTCTGCAAAACAGCTGGTAGTTTCGAACTGCTGACTTTGAGGTTAGCAGCCCGATTCATAGCCACTATGCTACCAGAGCTCCTTTTCCCTTCCATAAGATACACTTCTCTTGGGCAGAGTTACAAGCGTTGCCTCATTTTTCAAGAACTGTAAAGGTGACTGTGCTAGTTGTAATTCTGAGATATCTGAGAGTTAACAGAGCTTCTAACTTCAACTATTTCAATACTTTCGGGAAGGCTTAAAACTATTTTATCCTCCAAAAAGATGGACGTAAGAGTTTGTCTCTGGGGTAGACTGTCCTACTTTTCCTAAGAAAATAATAAATAATTCAGCTTATTTAATGCAGGGACTCAATAAATATCTTTGCACTCAAACTTCGTTTTTTTCCCTTTTACTTCTAGAATGAAATACTTCTGCTCAGAGGTGGATTAGGTAAAGGCTTTTGTATTTCAGCACAGACCTCTCTCTTTCACTCTGCTTTGTTTGGATCTATGAATATCATCATTAGCCAGAGTTCAGGCACTAATAGAGAGCCTCAAGGCTGGAAGAAGCTGAAGGGTACCACAGATGTAATTTTCAGTAAGACAGGCCCAGCACCCAACACTCTTCTGTTTACATATCACTTGTGCTTTTAGAGGGGAACCTTGGATTCCCTTCTGTTGGCTCATTTCGAAAGCTCCATTTTTGAGAAATGGAATATATTATGACCATCACTCATGCTATCTCAAGGAGCTCTGGTAGCATAGTGGTTACGAATCAGGTTGTGAACTGCAAGGTCAGCAGTTCAAAACTACCAGCTGTTCCGGGGGAGAAAGATGAGACTTTCTGCTCCCGTAAAGATTTACAGCCTCAGAAACCCTGTACAGCGTTGCTATGAGTTGGAACCGACTCCACCGCACATAACAACAACAACAACAACATGCTATCTCACCAGAGATAAACCTGAAGGTTTTGGAATTAAATCTGGTGTTTTTCCCCCCTCTCCAGTACTATTCGCCAATCCAGAGGTTTATCATTTTGCTCTTTGTATTGGTTTTAGAGTGAGTTGTAAACTTTTCATAAGACTTTTTTTTTAAGGTTAGACATTAGGTCAACTCACATCTTTTTGGGATTTCTAGCTGGAAATTAATTAGGGACACTGAGCTACTCCCCTCTCTCCTGGAGCCTGAGCTGGCTGTTATCTAGATGTTCCTCATTATTCCAACCACTACTGATCCATAGCAGTACCAAAGAACATGCATAGCTATGGAAGATTTCCACCCTCACCAATGGTGAAATGCATCAGAATACTTCTGCTTATAACTGTTTATCACAATAGCATTTAGACATTCATGAAGGTTTATTGCTTTTATGGCACTGTGGGTTAATGTGCTGGACTGCAAAGTCTATTTGAACCACCAAGTCAGCAGTTAAATCTCACCAGCCAGTCTTTGGAAACCTTATACAGTGTGACTATGGGTGGGAATCTACTTGACGTCACTTAAAAAAAAAAAAAAAAAAGTGCTATTATGGCACTGTACTATAAGCACTAGATTAGCACTAGGATAAGCAAGGTTGGCAATTCAAACCCACCAACCACTACCTGGAAGACTCTACAGGATCACTTTGAGTTGGAATCAACAGAAACACGTACTATTATTTCTAGTCACTATATTGGGAAGAAAACCTTCTGTCTTGTGATAAGGACAATTTCTTTCTTCACATTAAAAATGATAGCAACTGAAGGACTAGTGTTACAAAAAAAGAGTCAATTTTAGTATGATCAGAATGAAATACTATTAAAATAAGACCTTTAAAGTATTTCTTGTCACTGTTTCCTTGGAAAGATATTTCACAGAAGGTACAGTCACCCGGACTGTTGCCTGGTCTGAAATCTTTTATCTGTAGTTTTCAAAGAGCAAAGGGTATGGTATTTGGAAAGGTTAGACCAGCTGTGGGAAAACTTGGCTAGGGCTAAGTATCCCCACTGCCATCAAGTTGATTATGACTTATACATGGTTTATGAAGTTGAAAATCTTTATGGGTGTAGACAACCTCATTTGTCTCCCCCCAGAGTTGCTGGTGGATTTGAACTGCTGACCTTGTGGTTAGTAGTCCAAAGTTGCCACCAGGCTCCTTAGGGACAGGTATAGGAGTATAGATTATATAACTGTTTCTTGCCTTGAAATGCTTCTGGACTGTTTCTCCCCATGGAAACATTCACTTTGGGTATGAATGGATATTTCATGTAACACAATTAAGGGCATATGTGATTCTAGAGACTGAAACAGAACTGCAAGCTTTATAAGTGCCAGCCCTTAATCAAAGTCACACTTTGAAAAATCTTAGGTAAATGGATTTTTATTTTTACCAAGTCATGGTCAAATGAACAGTATCCACTGCAATGTATTGTTTTTGCAAAGTCATAGAAGCTGTGATACTTAAAAGTACAATCTTATTTTCAAAGCATTTATGATTAAAAATGCATCTAAATATCACAATTTTAATTCCATTGTTCACAAAGATGGCACAGAGCCAGCCAATGTTTTGTTCTGCTCTACTTAAGGCCATCATTGTTAGTTGGAGCTGAACAACAATTCCATTACTTATATACAAACTCCTCATGTACACTCTCAGAGTTTTATATAATTCAGAATCTTTATTTATGATTTCTTATGTTTGATATTTCTATAGTCAGCCCTCAAAACTCCTCCACAGATTAAGAATCTTTCCATCTTTGTCCTATCACTTTAAACTATCATGTCCAAGCTTTCTCATAATATATCCTACCTCTAACCTCCATATGTATCTATCTTTCTACCTGCCTTGAAAGGCTCCCTCCACATTTCCTTTGTCTCTCAAAGTATGTCTCTGAAGTTATAATCAAATGATCCATAGGTACTTCTGTGGATAACTAAGTGTGACTTCCAGTTTCAGGAACTTTGACTTTGGTACAATGCTGGAGACTCTAATGAGGTAATGGAGTCCATGGGTGGTACAAAGGATTAACATGATTGGCTGTTAACTGAAAGGTTGGCAGTTCAAGTCCACCCAGAGGTGCCTTGGAAGAAAGGCCTGGTGATCAACTTCCAAACAATCAGTCACTGAAAACTCTGTGACCACAGTTCTACTGTAACACACGTGGTATCACCATGAGTCAAGGTAGAGTTGATGGAAATGGATTAATGGGGTGATGGGGCAACAGACACCCAATACTCTCCTGTTTTTGTATCACTTATGCTTTTAGGGGAACCTTGGAGTCCCTCTGCTGGCTCATTTCCAAGTCTTAAATTGCCACTGTATCCTGTAAGTGGATGTTTTTGCATTTCATCCTCATAATCTGACTTTATATACCTCTGAAATATAATTTGTTCCCCAAATTATTTTTATATTCAAATTAAGATTTTTATGTTCATTAATTTTTATTCCTATATTTATACATATTTACAAAATTGGCAAATTCTAAGCTTTTTTTTTTAGTGCATTAGGGGCAGGGGTAAGGGTAGGATTAGGGCTACGGCTAGGTCTAGGATAGGCCTAGGATTTCATGTAGTGATAGGGTTATGGTTAAGATTAGTTTTAGTGTTAGGGGTAGAAGCTAAGCTAGGTCTAGAAATAGGGCTGAGTCTAGTTTTAGGGTTGTTGTTGTTGTTGTTAAGTGCCTTCGAGTCGGTTCCGACCCATAGCAACCCTGTACAGGGTTTCCAAGGCTGTAAATCTTTACGGGAGCAGAAAGCCTCATCTTTCTCCCACAAAACGGCTGGTAGTTTCGAACTGCTGGCTTTAAGGTTCGCAGCCTGATTCATAACCACTACGCTACCAGAGTTCCTTAGTTTTAGGGTTAGAGTTAGTTTATTTTTATTTAATTATTTATTTTTTCTGCCTGATGTCCTCTTTGTTTGGAAGTCTTGTAACTACCCTATTCTCTCTTTTTACTTTGTGGTTTGGTTGTTGCTGCTGTTGCAAACTGGTATTTCTGGTTGTTTATTTTCAGTCCATAGATTTGTTTTAGTGGTTGGGAGCAAAGAGGAAGGATCAGTAGTTGGAAAATATGGCCTTGGTGATAGAAATAATGCTAGAGATCACATGATAGAATTCTGCAAAATCAATGATTTGTTCATTTTAAAT
>NW_006408529.1:34313730-34315516 GCF_000296735.1 Chrysochloris asiatica | reverse complement strand
TCTCTTACTTTCTGTTTGTTTTGCCCTCCTATATGCTGGAAAATTATGCTGGATATGTGATTGATTCTTGATTGGCATTTTTTTTTTTTTTTCTTTCAGAGTGTTGTATATGTTAAGCCATTGTCTTCTTGCCTACGTGGTTTTTGCTGGGAAACAAGAACTGAGTCTTAATGTTTTTCCTTTGTAGGTAAGTTTTTAATTTTCCTAAGGTGCTCTCAGGATTCTTTCCTTGTCTTTGGTTTTGGAGAGTTTTATTATAATATATCTTAGTGATTTTCTTCTAAGCTGTGGTTTGTGCCTAAAATCAGTCTAATTAGCTGTACTTTCTGACAATTTGCATTGTTCTGATATTTTCCAGGCCAGAATATTCTGTGAGAAAGATGTGTGCAATGTCTCTCTGATGCGTGACAATTTCTGCTGAGCATCACCTCAAACAGAATCTCAAGGCTGCCAATCCAATAGAATAGAAAATTATTTAAACCTTTGTTGAAGTCTCTTAGAAGTCTCAAAATGACAAGTACAAGGCATTGCAGGTCATATAGCAACACAGTCTAAACTTTCTCTCACAATTAGTGATTTTCTTTTTTCCCCCATCTCAGTAACATAGCACAACCAACGGCCAAGATGACAAAAAACAAGTCTGTTCTGCTCACCCCTCCCAGTTCCTCACCTGTGGATCCTTTCCCGCTTACCTGTCCTCTTGCTCTCTGACTGGCCTTATTATTATAGACATTCATTTAACCTCCTCTGGATTTTTTTTTTTTTCAGATTTTTTTTCAGATATTCAATAGTATATGAATATGCCAAATATATATATATTTGGCATATTCATATACTATTGATGTACATCTTTTGTTAGTTATAACATGTACAAAGAATGAATTAATAAGAAATTTTTTATTGTGTATTGAGTGAAGACTTACAAGATCATCAGTTTTGTATTTAACAAATCATACACTTTGTTTCAAATCGATAATTGTAATCCTCTCTATGTTGTTGTTAAGTGCCGTCGAGTTGGTTCCGACCCATAGCGACCCTGTACAGGGTTTCTGAGGCTGTAAATATTTACGGGAGTAGAAAGCCTCATCTTTCTCCCGCGAAGCAGCTGGTAGTTTCGAACTGCTGACCTTGCGGTTCGCAGCCCGATTCGTAACCACGCCGCTACCAGAGCTCAATCCTCTCTATGCAACAACAGTTATTCCATTTCCTCCCTGTGGTTCCTATTTCCTTTCACACTTCTTCCCATCCCTTCTCAACTTTGTCCTTAGGTAATGTTGTCTTTTTGATCTTGAATGACTGACTATTCCATGGTGTAAGCAAACCTTACTAGTGTTGTTTGCTTGAAAACTAGGCCATGAGGATGAGGTATTTCCCAGACCTGAAAATTGGGCCAAAAAATGAGCTCCTTTCTGGACCTGAAGGGTGGTTGAGGGCCATAGTCTCGAGTTCCTCCAGTGTCTTTCTGACCAGTAAGCCTGGTCTTTTATATATATATATATATATATATAATTGGGCTTTGTTCCATATTTTCTCCCACTTTATCCATGGCCTTTTAAAGTTATCCCTTTTAGAGAAATTGGTAGTGGTGGTACCATCTACTTCTTCTAAGAGTCATGGTGACTGATGTTTACTTGTTTGGTCCATTGGACTATTTCATGCCAAGCATCTTAAATTTTCACTATTCTACTTTATTTTGCCATTAACAACCTGCGATATGCAGATGATACAACCTTGATCGCTGAAAGTGAAGAGGACTTGAAACATTTACTTATGAAGATTAAAGAGC
>NW_006408529.1:34309557-34312660 GCF_000296735.1 Chrysochloris asiatica | reverse complement strand
AGCATGGTGCATTCTTCCATTTCTGTAAGTTTCTTTTGGTTTCATGAGTAGTGTTTGTAGTTTTCTTTGTATAAATCAAAGCACTACTTTTGCTATGTCCTAAATATTCTGGTATGCTGTGTTTTCATTCTCATTTGATTCAAGGATTTTTTTTTTTTCTTTCGTTTTGTATTTCCTCTGTTACTCAGTAGCTTTTAAGCAGGATGTTATTCAATTTACATGTATTTGATTTTGTTTTCTTGATCTTCCTTTGGTTGATTTCTAATTTTATAGCATTGTGTTCTAAAAATATGCTTTGTAGTTATTTCAATGTTTCAAGCTCACTTTGTGGCCTAACATATGGTCTATGCTGCAGAATGTTCCATGTTCCCTGGAAAAGAATGTATACTGTTATTTGGTTGAGTGCCCTAAAAAAGTCTATGAGGTCTTTGATTTATTTTGTTATTTAGTTATTCCGTGTCTTAGTTGAGTTTCCTAGTTGTTCTGTCTTTTATCAGAAAAGCCATCTATTTCTTTCTTCAATATTATTAGTTTGATATATGTATTTTGAGACTCATTCACTGGTAACATAGATATTTATTATGGGTATGTCCTCTTGTTCAGGAGATAATGCTCTTATTTGTCTATGTTGGTTTTTTCCTTAAAGTCTATTTTATCTGAAGTTAACATTGCCACTCCTTCTCATTTTTGATTGGCAATAGGTTGATATATTTTTTTCTATTCTTTGATTTTTAGTCTATTATTTTCTTTATGTGTGATGTGTGTCTCTTGCAGACAGTATATTGAGGGGGTTCTGTTTTGTTTTCCATTCTGCTACTCTTTGTCTTAACTGGTACATTTAATCCATAGACATTCAATATGATTATTGATAGGTATGAATTGATTACAGTCATTTTGTTGCTTGTTTCTCTGTGTATGTTTGTGGTGCTGCTGATTTCTTTGTTCCACATAATTTTCTGTGTGGAGTTCATTTTGTTTGTGAGTTATCTTGTCAATTTATTCATTGCTGTTGTTTAAAATTTACTAAATCTTCATGTCAATTTATTTATTGCTGTTGTTTAAAATTTACTAAATCTTTTTCTTGATTTGATGTGATGCTGTGTTAATCTTCATTGAGGGCACCTTGTAATTTATTAATTTCTTCCCCAGTTTAAAACATTATGTTTTATCTTGAAATCTACTTGATTTCCTCATCATTTGGAAGTTCTGTAGCTGCATTTTCCTCTCTTTTTGTTTTGTAGATGACTTCATTTTCAATCTTGTAGGTTTGCTTTATTTCAGATACTTCCTTATCTGGACTGAATTCTGGGTGATGTCATATGTAAGTCAGTCTCAGGCTGCTGTCCACTCTTTTTGATTCTCAGTCCAAAGGTCTCCTTTAGTATTTTTGGTAATGTTATCTGACTATTACAAATTCCTTTGATTTCAGTTTATTTGGAAATTTCCTAATTTTACCACCATATTTAGCAGCTTTGCTGGGCATGTTTCCTGGTTGGTAATTTTTTTCTTTTAGTGTTTTGTATTTGTTTTCCAATTGCTTTCTTGCTTGCTTGATTTCTGCTGAGAAATCAAAGCTTAATTTGTCACCACCACTCATCTGTTAGTTTGTTATAGAGTGGTGACTTGCAGGTTGTTGTGACTCTGGACACTATGCCACTGGTATTTTAAATACCAGCAAGGCCACCCATGGTAGATAGATTTAAGATGAGCCTCCAGACTAAGACAGACTAGATGGAAGGAAGGACAACTACTTCTGAATATTTAGTCACTGAAAACCTTATGAATAACAGTGGAACACTATCAGATAGTGCCAGAATATTGAATAATTAAACATGATGAAGAACACCAGTATACTGTCAGATACAGTGATGAAAAATGAGCCTTTCAGGTTGCAAGGCACTCAAAATATGACTGAGGAAGAGCTGCCTCTGTCAAGTAGAGTTTACATGATGACGCAAATGGAGTAAAAGAAACAAGGAGAAAAATAAAAGGAGCAGCAGCAGTTGAAAAAGAAGAAAAAGTGAAAGCAGAGATGGAAAGGATAAAAAACAAAGGAAGGCAAAGAGAGTCAGGAAGAGAAGAAAGAAGGAACAAATAGAAACAATAAAAAGGAAAAAAAAAAACAAACAAACAGGGCCAGTGCTAGATTCAGAGAAGAGAAAATTCTGGAATTTCTTGTTAGTCAAGGATCTCACATCACAGGTGGGCAAGGAACGAGAAAGTAACATTCCAAACCTAGATGGTATTCCTGTAGGACTTGGTGTTTTCTGTTTGGGGCACCCAATCCAGAAGTAGTTTATGCAGTAGTTCCTGAAGCAGCTGGGGGATCAAAGTAGTTCTGTTCCAGAGAACAGGTGAGGGCAAGGGGTTCTGCCAATCCAGACCTGCATTAATCAATCCTGTAAGTCTGGTGCAGGCCACACCTGCTTCCAGGTGCCAGGGTTGGAGCTGCTAGCTCACTACTCATTTTAATACAGCTCTGACTGCCAGAAAAGGGGGAGCTTCACTGAAGGTGTATCCAGGTGAGGTTGCTGAGAGTAGAGCTGTGTTGGCAGTGCATGGGGACAGGAGCTGGTCATGCTTCTGGTCACCAGGGTAATGTGGGTCATAAGAAAAAACTCCCACTCTCTCTCTACCAATAAGTGGTATGACTCTGCCCCACCTACTTCTCTCTTGCCTTCAAATCCTCCCATGCAAGTTCAAGATGGCTGTGCCATGCCTACAAACCTCTCTTTTTTTTCCATCCCCTTACATGTCTATTCAACTGCTTCTCCTAGTTAGAATTAGTCCAGGGTTTGCCAGGGCTGTCTCTATCAGTTTGGAGCAGGGTTCACCTGAATCCAGACACTGGGGTTGATGCGACTAGCTCCCCACATCCTTTGATGGGGCTCATAATTACAGCTTTCACCTCTGTACAAGCTCTGACTGCCAGAAAAGGGGGAGCTTCATTGGAGGTGTATTCAGGTGGGGACTTACTATGATTTTGCTCATCAGGAAGTGTGGTTGGACAAGAAAAATACCACACCTTTATCTTCATGAGTCGGAGTCCTGGTGTGGCTTTGTGGGCTAATGCGTCAGACTGCAAGTCAGTTTGAACTGCAAG
>NW_006408529.1:34272553-34309152 GCF_000296735.1 Chrysochloris asiatica | reverse complement strand
TTGCCCCTTCTCCAGAATCACATTTTAAAAGTTTGAGACAAAGATGATATAGATCTCAAAATATATATACATATTATAAAGTAATTTGTTACAAGTTAACAAAGCTTTTCTATCCTTATGAGACTTAATAACTTTTACTGAGAGTGAAAGGATTGAATGTACTTCATAATTAAAAAAGAAACTTAGTGGTTTAATAGTTGTGAAAGGAAATTAATTCAGCACATAGGTTTAGACATCATTCCATCCCCACTTCCATTCTTCTTTTCTTTTTATACTTGACTAAGTGCTATTGTAGCTGAAAAAAATTCCTCACAAAAATGCACAGAACCAGATGGAAGATATGCTCCCTCAGATGTTCATTTTTATTTCACTTTACTGATAATGCAAAGAGGTTTTTGTTGAAATTCTGTACATAAATTTCATCTTCTCTAATGTCAATAAATTCTTCTTTCTAACTAACTTCATTATAAGGTGCATCATTTTTGTATTTTTAACTAACAGGTTCAAGATTCACTAAAACCATTTGGAACAATTTCCAACTGATTTTTTTTTTTTAAGTTTGTATTGTGAATTGAATATTACAAAACTTTTACTGTTACAGTTGTGACAGTACAATTAGTCATGATAACAATTCATTCCATGGGAGAACATCAGTTTTATATTTATCGTTTCATTGCAATGATTACAATCTCCACTGTGCCTCATCATTCAATGGTATTTTTGCTTCTATTCCCTCTGGGTTATTTTGTTGTTGTTGTTGTTGTTTTGGTGGGGGTTGGGAGAGTACACAAAAACACTAGGGAATATCTAAGAATTTAAACAACCAAAGGGCACATTCTGCAAACCTGCTATACAATCATTTAAACAACCAAAGGACGTACTCTGCAAACCTGCCTCCTGGCTGCCAGTACCTGCCTGCCAGCACACAGCCTTTCTCTTTCCATGAGTCTAGAGTCATCAGCTCTGCCTCCATCTCTGGTGCCGCTGCTTCTCTGGATAGGGTCCCACATTCCATTTGTGCTCTTTTCCCTGGATGGTTCTAGGGTCCTCTGTTCCTGGAATGTAAGATTAACTTACTCCCCACTTTTTGTTACAAAACTTTTACTGTTACAGTTGTGACAGTTACAATTAGTCATGATAACAGTTGTTGTTGTTGTTGTTAAGTGCCTTGGAGTCGGTTCCGACTCATAGCGACCCTACACAGGGTTTCCGAGGCTGTAAATCTTTACGGGAGCAGATCACCTCATCTTTCTCCCCCAGAACCACTGGTAGTTTCGAACTGCTGACCTTGAGGCTCACAGCCTGATTCGTAACCACTACGCTACCAGAGCTCCTATGATAACAGTTGTTGTTGTTAAGTGCCGTCGAGTCGGTTCCGACCCATAGCGACCCTGTACAGGGTTTCCGAGGGTGTAAATCTTTACGGGAGTAGAAAGCCTCATCTTTCTCCCGCGGAGCAGCTGGTAGTTTCGAACCGCTGACCTTAAGGTTCGCAGCCCGATTCGTAACCACTACGCTACCAGAGCTCCTTAAATCATAAGAATCTTATTCCCATCTCTTTTCACCAGACCCATCAGACAAGATGAATCTATTCAGTGGGGATTCTATCTTCCCATGCACGCTCTTAAACTAAACACCCTCTTGAAAATTTGTAAGCCAGTCACTTCGTGGCTTTATAAACCCCCACTTCTCCATTTTAGATAGCCAATGTCTAAGTTGCCCATTCCTATCAATCTGGTATGCAGAGGTAATATGATTGATATTTAATGTGAAGACTCCTTCCCTCTCTGTTGGTATTTTGAGCTACTGCATCCATAAGTATATGTCAAGTTCATCATATTGTAGCAATTTATACTTGTTTCCCAATTGATTTTATTTTATTCTTGTAATTTTATGAATAATGCATAAATGGTTATTGGACAGGCATCACCAGCTTCACTGACCTAACTTAGCTACCTACCCTGTGGAAACAATTTTCCATTGTATCTAATTTGTTCAATGCCTGTTCATAAACAGGTTAAAATGTCCCCTTAGACCCCAATTTTAATTACTAAATAAATCTAACTTGCACAATCAGCCACTGTATACTTAAAAAAAAAAAAGGAAGAACTGATTGAAACATCTGCCCAAATTTCTTTCTTGAATTATAAGCAGAGGATTTTCAATGAAAACAAGATTTTAAAAAAATCCATCATCAGTGTTTTTTATTGCCGGTCTCTTCTTTATGCTGATATATAAAATACACATTTGGACAAGTAAAGAAAAATATAATCATTTGTTAAATATCTTATCCCTTAAAGTCCACATTGATAAATCGTATAGTTCATGAGAAACATTGTGACAACATGTGCATTATGTAATGTACACCATATATTGAAGGACAAATCAAATAGAATAGGACCTAAAATTCTGGGAAATGCCATTCAATTCTATTTCTGTATTATTAATGTACACAACTCTGGAAGTAAAAGAATCTTGCAATATTTCCAGATGATAATAAGTTTCTCATAGTAAATAAAATTAACCCATGCATCCCAGGGCAGTTACACACAAATGGGCAGCTCCTATAAAACAATAGCAGTCCTCTGGTCTGTCTCTCATCATCATCATCATCACCATCATCACAAAGGTGGTTATTTCCACTGCAGTGCTGGCCCAACTAATTCCTTCCCAAGGAGTTGGGGGCAGACATTCTTGCACAGAAGACAGTCCTGGTCACTTTCTTTTCTGCAGCATGACTTGCTCCAGTATTTATATGACACTTCAGTGATCTGCTGATTCCACTGCATATTCCGATCAAATGACGTCCAAAAGCATCAGTAGATCATCACCCTGACTGTATGTGAGACAAAGGCTTGGCCTGGTACACACTCTGAGCAATCAATCAGTTGAGAGAAGTCTGATTGTGGCACTCTATGTGGAGGAGTGCCAGGAATTGGCCATTTTTCTGGTTCTATCTTTTTTCTCATCTTCTCATCCACAATTTTCACTTCTGTACTATCTTTTAATGCCTCTAATATGAGATTAATGTTTGTACTGAGAGCTTGAACATGGTGGAAACCAGCAATCAAGAAAATAGGCAAGAAACTTAGTTCATCCATCTTTCTTCTAAGAAAGAAGTCTTGCTCCAAATTTTCTATACTGAAGTAATACTCAATTTGGCACTTAATATACTCTTTAAGCAATGCTTTTTCCACAGGATACACCTGTATGCCTGTACCATCATCATAGTAATACATCATACTGGTATTAAGATCTGTTTGAAATGGCTGATCCATCCTTTCAACATGTTCTCAATAACCATATGAATAATTAAAATTCAATCGAGGATTTCCTCTGCCTTGTCCTTGTCCTCTAAAAGAACCTCAGATATTACCATCCTGACTTCTCACACTGTAAAGTTCATCTTGATCATCTCGCTTTTCTCTATCTTGCCCCCAACTTCGTGTATCACTTTGCCAACTGTTACATGTTGTTTTATTTGCTTCAGGTTGACATCTTGAGCTTTTCTGTAATCCTGGTCTTTCTTGACAATCTGGTCTTACATTATCTAAGTGGAGTGGTACCCACTTGTGCTTATTAGCTCTCTTCTGTTATTACTTGACTGAGCATCATCTTCATTGAAATTTTCACCAGGACAATCTAATTTTGTTTCTCGGTTTTCTTTGTTCTCACTGTTGTTTTTCTTTTCAACCTTCTCTTCTTTTTATTTTTTATTTTGTGGTTTCTTATTTCCTTGACTTATGGCACTCTGAAATCCTCCAGTGTTCACTAATTTGCTTGATGTTGGCCAATTTGTCATGCCACTGAAATCACTAGCCTTACTAGCTTTCTTTGTCTTGAGTTTTCCTGCTGCTTTTATAATTTGAGGGGAACTGAGCTCTGGGGCAGACAGTGGCGGAAGCACCCCAATTGGTTTTTAAATATTTTCTTTAAGTGTAGAAATAGGAAAAGTTTTATACATAACACAGACTGTTTCTGATAAAAAGAAAAACCACACAGACGTGAAAATGTTTCCAAATAACCACTTCTAAATTGCTGTTTTTACAGCATTCTTTCCTTCAAAAATATTTACTTTCTTATGGATTGACTAGCTTCTCTTCAGATCTGATAGATCATCTTTGATTTTTTAAAAAACTTTTATTGTGAATTATGTGATAGCTTACATGGGAGAACCCTAGCTTTAGATTCATCCTATCATATATAGTTACATTGTCATGGTTACAATCCCCTCCATGCATCATCAACCAACCAAAGGGCATACCCTGCAAGCCTGCCTCCTGGTCATCAGCACACAGCCCCTCACCATCTCTGGGTCTAGAGTTCCCAACCAGACCATCTCTCCACGTCATTGTCTCTGCCTCCATCTCTGGTGTCACTGTTTCTCTGGGTAGAGGCCCACACTCCACTCTTCTCCCTTGATGGTTCCAGGGCCTCCGCTCCTGGACTGCAAAGTCAACCACTTCCTTCCTTTTGCTACAAAACAGCTACCTTTACATTTCCAACCCTCACAGTCAGTCCTGATAGCAATTATTCACTATTGTACCACCTGAGTGCTATCCCCATCTCCTTTCACCAGCCCCACCCAGTGATATTGGATACTACTCAGTGAAGATTCTACCTTCCTCCATGCCCTCTGGATCTAGGCTCCCTCTTGAAAGCTAGTAAGGCAGTCACCTCTTGCCTTTGTAGCTCCTCCCACCCCCACTTTGGGCAGCCAATGTCCAAGTTGCCCATTCCTGTCTATCTTGTGTATTGAAGGGTTAGGAATGATCCTCGCTGTAAAGATTTGTTCCCTCTTTCAAGCTACCAGTTGGGCTTCTAAAGATAAGCAAAAGTTGTTGTTGTTAAGTGCCGTTGAGGTTAAGGTTGACCTTAAGGTTCGCAGTCCAATTCGTAACCACTACGCTACCAGAGCTCCTTAAAGCAAAAGTCTCCAACAACAAACAATTTAAAAGTCTATCAGAAAAAGGAGATTGGGACAGGATTCATTTGATTCAATAGTGAGTAATTGTTATTATACCTAATTATGATTGTCACAACTATAAAGGTAGAAGTTGTGTAACAAAAAGGATGGAGTAGTTAATCCTACCCAGAACAGAGGACCCTAGGACCATCAAGAGAGAAGAGCATGAGCAGAACGTAGGACCCTAACCAGAGAAGCAGTGACACCAGAGATGGAGGCAGAGATGATGATATGGAGAGATAGAGCAGCTGAGGACTCTAGACTCATGGAAAGAAATAGGTTGGATGCTGGGGGCCAGGAGGCTGGCTTCCAGAATGTGCCCTTTGGTTGTTTAAATGATTATATATTCCTGTGTGGTTTATTATTTTTTTTTCTGTACATCACAAAAGGGGGTTTTCTTGATAAAAGAAACTATCTATGATGGTTATGGGGAGAGGAGGAAATGATACATGTGCTAGAGGGTAGATATGCATTGACATGGATATCAGGGTAGGCAATATACAATCAGAGGGAGGTTGGCAGAAGAAAAATGGGAGTGATGGCAGACACAGGGAGGAATGCAGTGGTTGAAGTGACTAGAGGTAAATGTAGTTAACTGTTGGTGCATGGAGGGGATTGCAACCATGTAATGAAGCAAAGTATATAATTTGTTGAATGGAAAACTGATGATCTGGTCTGTAAATCTTCACTCAATTCTCAATAAAATGTTTCAAAAAAATTTTCACTTGAATGAAGAAAACCACTGATGACAAACCATTAATATTTAAGGTATTTAAATTGCATCACATTTGTTAACAATAATATGTAAAATACCTTGGAAATTCCATTTCCTCCTATTTTCATTCCATTTCAATTTCTGTAGCTAACAACAGAAAAGCAATGTTGATTTAGGAATATTTGACTACCCCGATATCTTTATTTCTCTATTTTATTACCTACATAATATAACATTTCTTGAATCAATTTTACTTATTTGTAACATAACTAAAGAAATGAATAAGCAAACATTAGTATAGAAATATTTCCATATATAGTTGAAATGTCTTTTCTGCTGATTGAAATTTTAACTCACTCATCACTTTTAAAAGGGGCTCTGGTAGCGTAGTGGTTACGAATCGGGCTGCGAGCCGCAAGGTCAGCAGTTCGAAACTACCCGCAGTTCCACAGGAGAAAGATGAGGCTTTCTGCTCCCGTATAGATTTACAGCCTCGGAAACCTTGTACAGGGTCACTATGAGTCGGAACCGACTCCACGGCACATAACAACAACAACATCACTTTTAAGGAAGTTACTTATTTCTCTTGTCTTAAATTAGAGTTCTTCTCTCCCTCCATCATATTTCTGTAGAATTTTACATTTTCAGATAACTATTTAAATCTTTGCATTATTAGTGCATTATAAAGCACATTATAAAGTGGTCGTTGTATGCTGTCAACTTGATTTCCACTCATAGTGACCCTATGTGATGCAGTAGACTTGCCTGAAGAGGGTTTCCTAGGCAGTGATCTTTACAGGAGCAGAGAGCCAGGTCTTTCTTGCTGTGGAGTGGCTGGTGGGTTTGAATCACTGAGCTTTTCATTGTCAGTATGTCTTGTTCAATTCATAACTACTCAGAACTTTTTTTTGGATGCTTCCATTTATTCTCCACAAATGTAGAACGTAGGATAGAGGCAGATGATCATGTAATTTATTGTCCAAATTGGAAAGGTTTGAGAGTGAAAAGAGTACTATTAGTACTTATGCCAGGATGACAGGAATAAGCTAGGACCCTTTAGGGCAAACCAGATACACAAGAGCCTTAGAAAGCACTGATGATAATTCTGACTCAGATGATAGTGAAACCTGAATGACAGCTGTTCAAAAGGTACTGTGTTCAGGAATGTTTTCTAATACCTTAAATTTGCAAAATAAACTTTAGTGGGATCTCTAAATAAATGTGTATTGCTATTAACAATTGACATTAAAAAAAAAAAAAAGTCTACCAGAGTCATTTGTTAGCTTTTAATTTTTTTCTGTCCTTTAAAAATCTCCATTTTTTGAATGGAGCAGAACTCATAAAGGTCATACGCAAACTGCTCTAATGACTCCTCAGCCACAACTAAGTAAAACAAATTAAACAAAATGCACATCTCTTTCTTTCCCAATGCCCTAGGAACATCATAGACACTGCTGAGGTTCCAACAAGTTTTGATCTTTCATAAAAGAGATTTGAAAACAACTATGATCCCTCATTTTTCAACACACATGCACACACACATAAATCAATATTGATTTATTTCTGATGTGCTTTGGACCTGTTGTTAGGATGGACCAGTGTCTGGAAAAGGACATGCTTGGTGAAGTAAAATGTCAGCAAAGGAGAGGAAGAGCCTCAACGAGGGTTAACACAATGTCTATAAGAATGGATTAAAGCATAGCAACAACTGTGAAGATTACTCGGGACCCAATAGTGTTTCATTCTGTTGTGCATAGAGTCACTATGAGTCTTAAGTGACTCCATGGCATCTAACAACAACAACAACAACAACATACTTAGGGATGTACTCCAGTTTAGAACTAGGACTTTCTTCATTACAGTAATGATACCATATCAATATAGGGTGTGTTTTAAGCCTTTGAAATATAAAAAGAGCAGATGAGGCATAGAGAAACCAGCACAAATGGAGGAGAAGATACCAACCACATGAAAATTCGTAAGGAATTGAGGAACAAAAGCTGAAAAGAGACAAGAACCTTTTCCCCAAGCCTAAAGAAAGAGAGAGAGTTTAGCCCTAGAGTTGGCATCTAAACTGTGAAAAAATGAATTTCTGTTTGTTAAAGCCACCCTCTATGGTATTTCAGTTATAGCAGCACTGAGAAACTAAGACACCTCTTTTTATGCTTATGCTTACAAAATCCAATAGCATACTCACCCTAGAAGGTCCAGGTATACCTAAACAACTCCAATCATGCCATGGACAGATTGTTGTTTTTGTTGTTCAATGTCATCAAGTTGATTCTGACTCATAGTGACCCTGTGTAGGGTTTCTGAGGCTGTACATCTTTGTGGAAGCAGAAAGCCTCATCTCATCCTGAAGAATGGCTGATGGGCTTGAACCATAAATCTTGTGGTTTGCAGTCCAGTACTTATCATACTGAGCCATGGTGCTCTCAATGAGAATTGGTGTCAATTGAGCTCTTACCATCTGTGGACTCAATAACAATATGTATCCCACATTGTTGTAAGCACAACACACAGTGCAGACAGCAGACTATAGAATGGTCCATAGATTGCCAGGCTTTTCTTCCTAGTCAGTTTTAGTCTGGAAGCACCAGTAAAACCTGCTCAGCATTACATCAACAAGCAAGCATCTACTGACGGGTTGTGAGTGTGTGTGAGGTTCATTGGCCAATAATTAAACTGAGTCTCTTGCATGGAAGGTCGCCATTCTACCACGGAATCACTAATGCCTCACTAAACCCAACCAAATCCACTGACCCCCATTGAATCAATTCTGATGCAAAGCAACTCTTTTGGACAGAGTATACTTGCCCCACCGGGTTTCTCAGGCTGTAAATCTTTATGGAAACAGACTGCCAAATCTTTCTTCTGAGGAGCACCTGGTAGGAAAGAACTGCTGAACTTTCATTTAGCAGCTGAGTTTTCTAACAATGGCACCACCTGGTCTTCCTAATGACTCATTGTTGTTAAGTGCCATCAAGTCAGTTTGACTCATAGTGACCCTGTATAGGGTTTCTGAGGAGTGGCTGGTGTGTTTGAACCTTCTGGTTACCAGACCAGTCTAGTTTTATCATACAACACTACATCAGAACTCCAGTGCTTCATTTGTTGTTATTGTTAAGTGCAATGGATTTGGGGTTCTACTCATAGCCACCCTGTATAGTGTTTCTGAGGCTTTAAATCTTTTGCAAGAGCAGAAAGCTTCAACTTTCTCCCACCCCATTAGTTGAGTGCAATTCTGGTTGAATATTTACACTCATTTCAGCACAAAGGTTGGCCTTTGCTTACACTCTAAAAGCTGCAGATGAAATCTGATATGTAACAGTTTTGTGCCTTTCACCCCCTTATTTTACTAACAGGTGAGCAACCTGAGTCAACACAAAGAAGCTACTTGTTTCAGAATACTGTAGAAGGTTGAGCATCTAGCTGCCATTGAACTAAGTGGGGCACACTCCTGTGATGTCAAGCTGTCATGGAGCAGCCTTCAGAGAAAGCCTGCTGCTTCTGCCCTGATGTGTCAAAAGAGTACAGGTTACTGCAGGTCACATGCCCAGCTCCCTTCTGGAGCTGTCCAACTCTACTGCTAAACTTGGACTCCTTCTAGAGGGCCAAACATGCCACTAACGCATCCTTCAGGAAGAGACAATGGGAGAAGTAAATATACATTCAGTCTAAAAACTCCTTATGTTACAGATCACAGTAGAAGTAGAGCATCTGAATTCAAAAGCATTGGAGCTTTTTATCGTAGGAAACAGGAAAGCTGGAGCAAAGAAAAGGGAATTTGAGTAATAGTTGAAGATATTTGGGGGAGTATTTATTCCATTTGGACAGTGAATAAGGAAGAACGTAGAAGAATTGATGCCTTTGAGTTATGGTGTTGGAGGAGAATACTAAAAGTGACATGGGCTGCCAAAAGAATCAATAGATCTGTTTTGGAAGAAGTGCAGCCAGAGTGCTCCTTAGAGGCCAAGATTGCTAAACTTCGTCTCTCATACTTTGGACATATTGTCAGGAGGGAACAGTCACTGGAGAAGTATATCATGCTTGGTAAGTTGGAGGGTCAGAGAAAAAGAGGAAGACCCCCAACAAGATGGATCGGCCAGGTGGCATCATTGATGGCATCAAGTATGGCAGCGGTGGTGGGGTTGGCCCAGGATCGGACATTGTTTCATTCTGCTGTGCATGGGGTCGCTATGAGTTGGTTCCGACTTGATGGCACCTAACAACAACAACAATTTATTCCACTAATATATTGACATTAGTTAGTTGGGGACAAGACTTGCAAAGAAAACCACCACACGGTAATCTGATGTAATATCCAACACCTGCAGAGAAAAAAAAAATATTGTGTTGCATGGGTTTGAACAATATTAATGTAGAAAAATAAATGAACATCAACACTTTTTAAGCAATAAATTCTGAGAATTTGCAGTTATAAAAGTTGAGTATTCTAAAATTAGGACATTAACTTAGATAAAGAAGAAAACAACCAGCTTTGGAGGATTTGAGATGAGGAGCTGAAGACAGAGTTCAATGCCAGGCAGAGTGTCTGGGCTATGACTAGTATCACTAGACCCCACTCACCAGGATTTGGAGGTAGGGATTAGCTCCAGACTTTACTGCCTCAAACAGTTCTTTGTGGCAGGGGGAAGGGAGGTCAGAGAAGTTCTGGGGATAGTCTACCCAAATGTGTGAGGCTTATGAATCAGAAGTGCATGCAGAATTAAATAAGAAACTGAGGTCAGTAAACAAGAACTGAACAGAACTGAAGCAAAAATTCAATCCTCACCTTGCAACATTGAAGGATTCTATGGGCAAAATGTTGAAGGATGCAGAAAGCATCAAAAGAATGTAGAAGGAATACACAGAGTCACTGTGCCCAAAAGAAATGGTCAATGTTCCACCATTTCAGGAGGCAGCATATGATCAAGAGCCAATGATCCTGAAGGAAGAAGTCCAAGGTACTCTGAAGGCATTGGCAAAGAATAAGGTTTCGGGGACCGATGGAATACAAATTGAAATCATTCAACAAACTGAGACAGCATTGGAGGCATTCACTCATTTATGCCAAGAAATTTGGAAGACAGTTACCTGGCCAAATGATTGGAAGAGATCCATATTTATGCCTATTTCAAAGAGTGACCCAACAAAATGCAAAAATCATTGAATTAAATCATTACTATCACATGCAACTAAAATTTTGCTGATTATAATTTTTAAATGGCTGCATCAATACATTGTTAGGGAGCTTCCAGAGGTTCAGACCAGATTCAGACAGGGATGTGGAACAAGGGCTATAATTGCTGACATAGATGGTTGAAAGCAGAGACTACAAGAAAGATGTTTGCTTGTGCTTTATTAACTATGGAAAGACTTTCAATAGTGTGGATGATAACAAATTATTGGCAACATTGTGGAGAATGAGTATTCAGGAATACTTAATTGTGCTCACGAGGAACCTGTACCTAAACAAAGAGGCAGTCGTTAGAACAGAACCAGTGGATACAGAATGGTTTAAATCAGGAAAGGTGTGTGCCAGGATTGTATTCTTTCACCATATTTATTTAATCTGTAAGCTAAATAAATAACCCAAGAAGGTGGATTATATGAAGAGGAGTGTAAGAAGATTCATCTACAACCTGTGATATGCAGAGTATGCAACACTACTTGCTGAAAGAGAAGAGGATTTACAATACTTACTGATGAAGATCATAGACCACAGCCTTCAGTATGGGTTGCACCTCAATGTAAAGAAAACAAAAATCCTCACAATTGGGCTATTAAATAACATCAAGATAAATGGAAAAAAGATTGAAGTTGTCAAAGAATTCATGTTGCTCAGATGAATCATCAACACTCAAGGATGCAGCAGTCAAGAAATTAAACAAATTTGCATTAGGCAAATCAGACCTCTTTAAAGTGTTCAAGAACAAAGATGTCAGTTTTAGGACTAAGGTGTGCCTGATCTAAGCCATGGTAGTTTCAATAGCTTCATATGCAGGTGAAAGTTGGACATTAAATAAGAAGATCATAGAAGAATTGATGCATTTGAGTTATAGTGTTTTAGGATAACAAATCTGTGTTGAAAGACGTACAGCCAGAATGCTTCTTAGAAGCAAGGATAAGCAGACTTTTTCTCTCATACTTTGGGCATACTCTCAGGAGGTACCAGTCCAAGGAGAAGGACATCATGCTTGGTAAAGTGGAGGGTCAGTGAAAAAGAGGCAGACCACACAAGATGGATTGGAACAGTGGCAGTATCGGTGGGCTCTAGAAACAATTGTGAGATTGGTGCAGACCTGGGCAGTGTTTCGTTCTGTTGTGCATAAGGTCGCTATGAGTCAGTAACAAGTCACTATGACCCAACAACAAGTCACTTGTGGCAACTGAACACTTCAAAGTGGCTAGATTGAGTTAAGATGTGCTGCATTTGGAAGACTTAATATGAAATGAAAAAAAATAAATGATCTTTTTAGTATGTTTTTGTATTGAATACATGTTTCAATGATCATATTTTGATTAAATAAGTATATGATTAAAATAAAGGTCTCCTTTTCCTTTTGCTCTTTAATTTGGCTGCTAATAATTTTACAGCTATATATATATATGACATTACGTTTCTGTCAGATAAACCAAGAAATCAGATCATTTGCTATGTAATTATGGAGACCTCAAGTATGTCAGAGTAGAATTGAGCTCTGTAGAGTTTTCTTATCTGTAATCTTTGTGGGCTCCTGGTGTGGCACTCTAAGATCAGCACTGGACTACAAACCACAAGGTCAGAAGTTCAAACCCACCAGCTGCTCCTTGGAAACCCTAAACAAGGTTGCTATGAGTCAGAACTGACTCGACATCACTTAATAACAACAATCTTTATGGAACTGCTGGTTGTGTTCAAAATACCAAGTTTTGATTAACAGTGGAGCACAAGCCATTTGACCACCCAAAGGCTTTAATTTCTTTTGGGCGGCACTTTTAAAAAAAAAAAATTATTTTTTGTTGTTGCTGGGAAGAAGAGGGTAAGCAGAAATATACCAATTAATCGATTCTATGTTCTTTAGATCTGCAACCATCACCCATCATCCGTTTCTGAATTGTTTGAGTACTGTTGTCCATTTGATTCCATCTAGATAGTTCTTTAAAGAGCACAGTGTTCAAGGCAGGCATTCTTCGCTAGGCAAGCTAAACGCTTCTTTGGTTTAAAGAAGACTTCAGGGGCTATTTTTGGTTTGAGGTTGAAAGACTATCTCAGGGCAATAGTTTAAAGGATTCATCTAGGCTTAATGGTACAGAAAATCTGGGTTCCAGGAGAATTTAAAATCCTGTTCTGCATTTCCCTCCTTTTAATCAGGATTCTTCTATATAATGTTTGATTGAAATGCTTGGTAATGGCAGTCAAGCATCATCCAGTTCTTCTGTTCTTCCACATAGCAAAGGTGAGGCAGTCATCCATGGAGGCAATTAGGCACATTTCCTCCTCCTTCTGACTCTCCTCCTTCCTCTGCACAAGACCTGTTGCTCCAGGTAAATAGACCCAGTTACTGTATCTTTAATGGTCACTCACAAACTTTTAAGACCCCAGGAACTACACGATTGACTAAGAGGAAGAACAAAACACTAAATATATTAGGCCAATCAACTGGGATGTCCCATGAACTTATCCTGAATCTTGATATCAAGAAACCA
Source organism: Chrysochloris asiatica (assembly GCF_000296735.1). Classification (NCBI taxonomy): domain Eukaryota; kingdom Metazoa; phylum Chordata; class Mammalia; order Afrosoricida; family Chrysochloridae; genus Chrysochloris; species Chrysochloris asiatica. Next base: position 34,295,779 of record NW_006408529.1, on the reverse strand, counting down.
AATTCCCTGAGGTATTTGATTGTACATAAGCAGCATCAGTCAATAGCTACTCCTTTGGTTGGTGTTGTAACTATATCTATCATGCAACATTTACTAGTTCAAATTTTTACAGGTGTACAAATTATTGACACCAATGATCTTAATTGACTGTGCAACCCTTATACTTAACCAGGGCAATTTTTAAATCACTGTAAACTGAAACTCAGGGTTCCATGAGGAATACTCCCCTTGCTCCTTCCCTCTTGTCTCTGGTAGCCTGTTCTTGTCTTTGCATGTAAGTGACAGCATACAATATTTGACCTTTGGCAATTGACTGATTTTACTCAGTATTATGTCTTCAAGCTCCGTTCTTGTTGAAATATATAAGAAGACCCTATTTCTTTTTATGGCTAGGTAATATTCCATTATATGTATGTACCATAGGATAATGCGCTGAACCACAAGTTTGGTTTGAACGACAAGGTCGGTGGTTGAAGCACATCAGCTGTTCTTCAGGGTCACTATGAGTTGGAACTGACTCAACAGCACTTAACAAAATAATAACAAATCATATTTTGCTTAGCCACTCTTCCATTGATGGCCATTAAAATTGTTTCCACCTTTTGGCAATTGTGAGTAATGCTGCAATGAATACTGGTGAGCACATCTGTTCATGATGTTGCTTTCAAGTCCCTTGGGTATATTCCATGCAATGTAACTGTTCAGTAGTTTGTTCTATTTTCAGTTTTTTGAGGGACTGCCACACTGTTTCCACAACAGCTGTACCATTTTGCATTCCCGCTAGCAATGGACAAGCCTTCCAGTTTCCTCACATTTATTACTCTTTTTTCATCTTAGCCATCCTAAACTAAAATCAAACCAAAGTCACTCAATTCTGACTCATAGCAACCCCATATAGGAACTACTAGAACTGCTCCCTAGGGTTTCTGAGACTGTAAATCTTTATGGTAGCAGACAGTTTCATCTTTTTCTCATGAAGTCATTGATGGCTTTGAACTGCTGACCTTGTCATGAGCAGCTCACAGAATCACCAAAGCTCCTTCTAGCCATTCTGTTGTTGTTGTTAAATGTCGTGGAGTTGGTTCTGACTCATAGAGACTTTGTATAGGGTTTCGGAGGAGCAGCTGGTAGATTTGAATCGCCAGCCTTGTGGTTAATAGTTAAGTGCTTATCCTACAATTCCACAGATGGTTTTGATTTGCATCTCTTTAGTGGTTAATGACATTGTTGTTGTTGTGAAGTGCCATGGAGTCAGTTCCGACCCATAGCAACCCTATATAGGGTTTCCGAGGAGTAGCTGGTGAGCTTGAACCGCCAACCTTGCAGTTCAAACAGCTTTGCAGTTTGGTGAATTAACCCACAGCACCACACCAGGACATTGAGCCATCTGAATATCTTCTTTGGTGAAATGTCTCTTCAAGATCTTTGCATGTTTGAAAATTTTTTTTGTTGTCAATGTTTTAACTATTTTTTATGTATTAGATTTTGATCAGTGTATAGAACTGCTTTATATTTTTTAGTGGCAAATCCAAAACAGAGACCTTTATATACTTTGGGTAATACAGCCTTCTCTGTCACAAATACAGTGACTGCAGAGCCTTTGAGATGGCAATAAGATTTAACACTGATCTTTGTTCCTTCTTTTCAGGGCCAGTTAGGAAAGACATTACTCAGAGGAAGATTTTAATATACTTTATCATGGAAAGTCTTGTCTCAGATCCACACTGATTTCCTCTGACTATGTTGTGACTTCTCTAGATGAACATTGGGAATCTCTGTAGAAAGAACAGGAGCAGCTCTGGAGTGTCTCTGGGAGTCTCTAGCTTCTGGCCTCACTCCCTCCAAAGGGCAGTTTCAATCTCAGACCACAGAGGTTAAGCTCTTGCAGAGGTTGGTCAGCTTGGGAAATTCAGAGTTGAACATCACAGTCCAAAGTCATTATTCTTTCTTGACACCTATGAAGCCACATGTCATATTTAATCTTGAAGAATTTTTTTTTTTCTCACATAAATTTCGTGCTTGAATAGGGTTATATGGAGGGCTTTGTGTCATTAGTAAATTGGCTTTCCGTGCCTAACAAATCAACTCATGTATGTACTCCCAGTCCTCACAGAATACCAGATCTACTTCCCAAAGCCAGGCAGCATTTCAGGCCAGAAACAGCATGAGTTTGTGTCCAAGGCTAGTGAGAAGGTCTGCTTGCCTAAGAGGATTAGGCAGAGCACAGTCAGTTAAGCTTCCTAGGAGACTTTTTAATGATTTCAGCTCTAATCTCTTACTGGTGCAGGACTTTTCAACAACTACCAGTCATGACTGGGTTTTTTTATGATCCAAAATGAGAACATCTTAAACCTTCTCTTTGCTGCTGTCTTCACTTCTCCCTCACACATCTTCATTTTTATGTGTTGGAAGAATGTACCTCATCCCTCTCCCCTCTTCAACTCATACGTCTTAGTGGGTTCCAGTCATCTTACCAGTTGACTTTCTCAATGGTTCTCTTCGGAGCCTTTTGGAACTTTGGACAGGAAATGTACCTTTATTCATAGGCTCACATCAGCCTTAGTGAAGAACTTACCTAAAAAGACCATTCACTCCACAAAAGGAGCATTGGAGTAAAAAGAGTCAGTGAGCCATCTCTGTCTCTGTCTTTCTGCAGGTTGCAAAGCCCTGATTCTTCTTTAATAACCTTTTGCTTGGGAGACTCTAACACTGAACTAGATCCAAGACCATGATCAAGACGCAATTTTCTCATAAACCCTTCAGACTTGAACTATTTTAATTATGCATTTTTTTTTGGGTTATGGTGGTGTGCTGTGGAATCGGTTCCAACTCACAGTGATTCAGCAGGTTGCTGTAAATCTTTATGAGAAGAGAAAGCCTGTTTTTCTCTTGTGGAACAGCTGGTAGTTTCAAACTGCTGATCTTCAGGTTAGTCAGCTGGCTCGTAACCACTACCAGAGCTTCTTTTCTTTTGTAATAGAGTTTCCTTTTTCCTCTCTGATTGAAGAACTAAGAATGTGTTTTCATTGTAAAAAATGAAAATCCTGACTAATATATCAATATTTTCTTGAAGAGTTTTACCTAAAGTTAAGGGTCCTGGTAGGGTGGTGTAGGTTAAATGCTGTAGACTAACCACAGAGTCAGCATTGCAGTAGTCCCTCAGAAACTCTGTACAGGGAAACAATGTACAGGTAGGTGAGCCTCAATCAACTCGATGACACTTAGCAATAACAGCGCATTCAATTTATTGGTTAAACTCCTCAGGATTTTATATATACTTGTGTCTTAACTTCCTAATGTTGCTAAAAACAGAAATACCACAAGTGAGTGACTTTAAAGGACAGAAATTTATTTTCTCACAGATCAGGAGGCTAGAAGTCTGGACTCAGGGTATCAACACTAGAACAGCATTGTCTAAGGGAAGGTCATTTTAGCTTCTCCAGCCTCTGTGTTCCTTGACCCTTTGGTGATCCTCATATGACATCTGTCTTCCCCAATTTGTGCTTGTCTAAGGAGCCCTGGTAGTGTAGTGGTTACAAATCGGGCTGTGAACCACAAGGCCAGCAGTTCGAAACTACCAGCTGTTCCACGGGAAAAAGATGAGGCTTTCTGCTCCCGTAAAGATTTACAGCCGCGGAAACCCTGTGCAGGGTCGCTATGAGTCTGAACTGATTCCATGGCACATAACTAAAACCAAAACCAATGGTGTGGTTCTGGTTTGGCACTGTGGGTTAATGTACCAAATAGCAAAGCTGTTTGAACTGCAAGGTCGATGGTTCAAGCTCACCAGCTGCTCCTCAGAAACCCTATACAGGGTCATTCTGTGTCGGAACCAACTCGATGGCACTTCACAACAACAACAACAATGGTGTGGTGCTGTAGGATAAGCACTGGACTGCAAATCACAACGTTGGTGGTTCAAACCCACCAGCTGTTCCTCAGAAACCTTATACAGAGTTGCTTTGGATTGGAACCATCTGTAAGGCACATAACAACAACAATCTGCTCTTTTTCTAACTCAGAAGTGACTGGGTTTTTAATATACCCTACACTGGGATGACCGCACTAGCATAACATTAGATTGCATTATGAAAGTGATTAAATTATATGACATCTACAGGTATAGACAGGGATTAGGATTCCAAGACATGTTTTGAAGAAACACAAGTCATTCCACAACAGCATCATATACCATCATTGAATTTTGGTATCAGTGTTGTGCTGGCTTTATAGGAGACATTGAAAGCATTTTTCTTCTTCTTTATTCTAGAGAAGTCTTAAAAGTACAAGAATGACCTATTTTTTAAAAAAGTTTTTATTGTGAATTGAGTGATAGTTTATATGGGAGAACATCTGTTTTACACTCATCCTATCATATTTCATTTCGTTGCAATGATTACAATCCCCTCTGTGCATCATCATCATTCAACAGTATTTGCTTCTATTCCCTCTGTTGTTGTTTTTTTGATGTACAAAAAACCCCACTCAGGAATGGTTTATATATAATCATATATAATCATTTAAACAACCAAAGGGCACATTCTACAAGCTTGCCTCCTGGCCGCCAGCATCACATAGGCTTTCTCTTTCCAAGAGTTTCGAGTCCTCAGCTGCTCTCTCTCTCCATGTCCTCATCTCTGCCTCCATCTCTGGCGTTGCTTCTTCTCTGGATAAGGTCCTGCATTCTGCTTGTTCTCTTCTCCCTTGATGGTCCTAGGGTTCTCTGTTCCTGGACTGTACGATTAATTACTCCTCCTTTTTTGCTACAAAACTTCTACCTTTACAATTGTGACACTCACAATTAATCATGGTAACAACTACTCACTATTGAATCATAAGAATCTTATTCCCATCTCCTTTCACCAGACCCATCTAGACAAGATGAAAACTATTCAGTGGGGATTTTAATGATCTATTTTAAATATTAAAAAAAAAAAGTCATGGAATTATTTGAGTCTGGAATTTAGACAATATTCCAATTTCATACCTATTTGCACAAATTTCTCTTAATTTTTTTTCTATCTTTTTACTATTTCCCATTCCCCTCTTAAATTTTATGCATTTGTATGCAGTCCCTAATTTTTTGTTTAGGCTATTAGTGGTTTTGGAGTCCTGGTGTGGCGCTGTGGGCTAATGCGCTGAACTGCAAAGTCAGTTTAAACCTCAAGGTTGGTGGTTCAAGTTCACCAGTCGCTCCTTGGAAACCCTGTACAGGGTCACTATGAGCCGGAACTGACTTGATGGCACTTAACAGATAAACCACTATATCTTGGAATCATTTATTTTTCTGCCAATTGTCTGGTCTTTAGTTTACTCATTGCAACTCCTATCACTGATAATTTTTTGCTTTTTCATTCTGTAATTATCTTGTATTCTTTTTCAAAGTTTTTGAGGTGAGTAACTAATTCAGTATTTTGATTATTTTTGTTTATTAATGCCAAGTTCTTACACCGAATAATTTTCCTCTGAGCATTGCTTTAATCATATCACTTGGTCATGAAGCATAGCTTTCATAATTATGCATCAGTATTATTAGCTAGATTCTCTGCACAAATTTGTTGTACTTTCTTCTCTGAAGTCCTGTCTACTTCAAGTTTTTTCTTTTCTCTTTTTTTTTTGTGGTGAACAAGATTTGGAACAAGGGTCTCAGACTATATAGATCTCCTATGCTAGGGTTCTATCCTAGGATATCCACCCATTGCCAGCCATTCTGAAATTAAGAACTTGTAGAATATCACCATGGAGCCCTGAAGTCCTGGTATGGCACTGCAGAATAATGCACTGGACTGCAAAGTTGGTTTGAATCACAAAATCAGCAGTTCAAACTTACTGTCTGCTCCTTGGAAACCCTCTATAGGGTTGCTATGAGTGGAACTGACCTGATGGCACTTAACAACAACATAAAGTCCTGGTGGCACAGTGATTAAAGTGCTTGACTTCAAATGGAAAGACCAGCAATTTGAACCTACCAGTGACTCTGCAGAACAAAAAGCCTGGCAATCTGCTCCCAGGAATATTGTTGCGTCTTGTTGTAAGACGTTACCGAGTAGGTTCTGACTCGTAGTGACCATATGCACAACAGAATGAAACACTGCACAGTCCTTGTCACCCTCACATTGTTGCTGCTTCTGTGCCAATCCATCTCATTGGACGTTTTCCTCTTTTTCATTCCCCCCCAAAACCTATTTATTTTTTCCCTAGAAAATCCTATGAAATAGTTTCATTCTATAGGGTGTCTACCAGCTTGACAGCACATAACATCAGCAAAGTTAGAGTTGGTTCTTCTTTGTTCTATGTCCTCTTTAGATATTTGAACGTAGTTGCTTCAACTATAGCATTCTTGCTCAGACTTTATAGAATTATTTCACTTACTTTCAGAGATGTTGGCATCCTGCTTAGATCTGGAAAACACATGTTTTGATTATTCATTGAGTTGACATTTACTGAGAGTCAAGAATTGGTCTGGTTTGTTGGTATTCCTTGCTCTTGTACTCTTCCTCAGACAGGTCTAAATGTTTTTCTCAACAGCTTGGATGTTATAAACACCATTTTCTGTAAGTTTCAGGAAGTAAAGAAGACAAAAAGCATTTTATCCTATCATCTTTTGTCATATGTGTTGTTGTTATTTTTAAGTGCTGTTGAGTCAGTTCCAACTCACAGCGACCCTTATATAGGGTTTCTGAAGAACAGCTGGTGAGCTTGAACCATTGACCTTGTAGTTCAAACCAATATTCCAGTACAGCACATTACAGCACATACAGCCACACCAGGTTTCAGATGTGTTAGTAGTTAGTTATTTCAATGGTGTTTGAAAAAAGTTATTAGACTCTTGGGACTCCTATTAAACTTAATGGGGCAGTTGTACTCCATACTACAAAATCACTGTGTGTTAGTACTAGAATTCCAACACATATGTTTCCAGGATTTAACCCACAACTACATGATACTCCATTATACCATTATACTATTACCTTCCTCCAATGTTTGGGTGGTGGTGGTGGTTGTCTGCTGTGCAGTAGGCTCTGTGACCCTATATAGGGTTTCTGAGGCTATAAATCTTTATGTGAGAAGATAGCTTTATCTTTCTCATGTGGAACAGCTCGTAGTTTCTAACTGCTGTCCTTGAGGTTAGTCACCCAATTTGTAATGACTACACTACCAGAGATCCTTAGTGTTTAGGTAAAGGGGATAAAATATCTACTGTGACTATTCACAAAAAAACCAAGACCATTGTGGAGGTTTCCAATTGTATTTCACACCATCTTGTTGTCATTAAGTGCTGTTGAATCCATTCTGACCTCACAGTTCAAAGTAATCTTGAGGTCCAGTAATTATCCTACAGCACCATACCAGGATTTCATGCACCATCGTGGTAGCCCTAAAAAAGTCAGGCTGAGAATTAGTGTAGAGTGCTGCTAGGCTGGAAGTAGCTGTAGGCTCACAGCACAATAAATGCAAATCCACTGAGATTTTTCTCAAAGAATCCCCCCATCCCTTCAGCAGACTTTTTCATATTAAATTGTCAATTATGTAAGTATTGTATGCTTTCTCTTTTTGTGATGGTTTTCTGATTATAAAAACAATCTACATTCGTTATGTTGTTGTTGTTAAGTGCCATTGAGTCAGCTCCAACTCATAGAAACCCCTACAGGGTTTACGAAGAGTAGCTGATGAGTTTGAATGTTGACCTTTCGGTCAGGTGCTTTTCTTACAGCACCACACCAGGACTCCACATTCATTATAGAAATATGTTGTTGTTAAGTGCTGTCAAGTCAAGTTGGTTAGGACTCATAGCAAAAAATATTATATATATATATATATACATATATATAAACATAATAGTAATCCCTGGATAGTGAAAATGGGAAAGCTCTTGGCTACTAGAGGAACCAACACCAGGGCACTTAACAGCAACAAGAGCCTCTTTTCCTGATATGGTGCATTGGACAAGCAATTGCAAGGTCGGCAATTAAAACCCATCACCCACTCTCAGGAACCCTACACAAAGGCACTATGAGTCAGAACTGATTCAAGGGCACTAAACAAACAAACAAAAACAACACAATATGCATATATGATATGTTGTTGTTGTTGTTAGGTGCTATCGAGTCAGTACTGACCCATAGCGACCTTATGCACAGCAGAGCGAAACACTGCCCGATCCTGGGCCATTCTCACTACTGTTGCCACACTAAATACACATATATCTGTTTTTGAATAATTGTTGTTGTTAAGTGCTGTCGAGTCGGTTCTCACCCATAGTGAACCTACATAGGGTTTCCGAGGAGCCACTGGTGAGCTTCAACCACCAGACCTTGCAGTTTAGCTTTGCAGTCCGACACATTAACCCACAGGGCCATAGAATCATGATTTATTTTATTTTTTTTATAGATAACAATGTATTATTATGAGTATATTCCCATTGCTGTTGTTGTTATTACTTGTTGTCGAGTTGGTTCTGACTTGTATAGGGTTTCGGAAGAGCGGCTGGTGAAATTGAACTGCCACCCTTGTGGTTCAAACAGAACTTGAAGTCCAGTGCTTATCATACAGAATCACGTTAGACATTAAAAAAAAAATGTTTATTGTGAATTATGTGATAGTTTACATGGGAGAACATTAGCTTTACATTCATCCTATGTATATCGTTTCATTGCCATAGTTGCAATATCTTCCATGCATCATCAACCAACCAAAGGCTATACCCTGCAAGCCTGCCCCCCAGTGGTCAGCATATAGCCCCTCTCCCTTGCTGGGTCTAGAGTTCCCAGCTGCTCCATCTCTCCACATCATCATCTCTGCCTCCATCTCTGGTGTCACTGTTTCTCTGGGTAGGGTCCTGCACTCCGCTCTTCTCCCTTGATGGTCCCAGGGACCTCAGCTCCTGGACTGCAAAGTCAATCACTCCCCTCCTTTTGCTACAAAACATCCACTTTACATTTCCAACCCTCACAGTCAGTCCTGATAACAATTATTCACCATTGTACCACAAAGGAACTATCCCCATCTCCTTTCATTAGCCCCGCCCAGACAGATTGGATCCTACTCAGTGGAGATTCTACCTTCCTCCATGCCCTCTGGATCTAGGCTCCTTCTTGAAAGCCTGTAAGCCTGTCACTTCTTGCCTTGGTAGCCCCCCATTTTGGGTAGCCAATGTCTAAGTTTTCCATCCCTGTCTACTCTGTATATGGAGGGGGTGGGAATGAACCTTGCTGTAAAAATTCATTTCCTCTTTTGCTACTGCATCCATAGGTGTAGGTCGAGTTCTTCAAGTTCTATCAGATTACTCTTTTTTCCTCTTCTTTGTTCTTCTAGTTGAGCTCTGATCATCCAGTCATTGAAACCAGGTCAAGTGGGTACTATCTGCAAGTATGGGTGTTCTAATGCATATGCCCTCTCTTCTTATCAGAGGGACGCTTCACTCTCCACTCTAGTCCTCTGTGGCTATGTTACTGACTATGGGCCCAAGAGTCCCCAGGTCTTGTCACACTGCTGGCCAACCAGGTCTCCACATAGGTTCACAGGAGTCTATTGAACGTTGTAGGGCTTAGCTCGCAGCTTCATTGCTGTTTTTCCCTCAGTTCCCCTTATCGGTGACGAATGTGGTCACCAATCAGAGTACATGCCTGCTCATGTATTCCCATTGAGTCTTAGTGTTGGAAGGGGGTTTGCACTGAGGGGACCCAACTACTTGTCTTGATGTCTCCTGGGTGGGCAACTTGCTTATTCTTGTAGTAATCAGTTGGACTGCCATTATTGTTTTGTATTTTTCCTATTGGTCTTTCTTTCAAGAAGTATCTTCTGTTCTTCTAGCTGCTCCAGGCTGGTCTGCTTATCTGTTCAAGTGGAGATTTCCCACCTCAGAAGATTCTGGGTGAGGTTCAGGATTCCATCTATGGTCTTATGTAATGCAGAGGCTCCACAGGATGGCTCCCTCACTGGGCACTTTGTAGCCCCATTTTAGGTATTACAATCAGTTATAGGCAGAAGATGGACTTACAAGCTTTCTACGGTGATATTTCTGACTATTCCTTTCTCTCCCCCTCAAATGTCTATTTTATAATGTTATACCAGGAAAAACAAGATTCAAAAGACAGCCAAGCATCTTAACATTATTTCCTCCCTTTTGCTCATTCCAACCATGTCTCAATCCCTGTATCCTAGATCCCTGTTGTTCCAAGGTTGTGCATGCATCATTATTTACTTCTGAACCACTAGCCCATGCAAACTTGTCTTATTCTTCCATTCCCTTCACCCTTTTTGTGTATTGCCCTCCTCCCTAGCACCCAAACTATTCTTTGTGTATTCCTTTCGCTGTGCTCCGCCTTTCCTTCCCTCCCCTCACCCCACCCTTATATTCCGGTAACCAGAAAACAACTGTTGGTTGTTATGGTGTACCTCAGGGTTTAATTTAACTTTCAGCATGTTTTGTTTTTAAACTCTTTATCCCTCTCCACACCCCTTGTTCTGGTCTTTTCACTACTGAAAAACAGTTCAGGGCCGGCTGTTGGGCTGAGAGTATCTGTGCTCATGCATGGCAGAAGAATCCACCAATGGTGGGGGTGTCAGGTGTCCACTCGCTCAGGGTTCTCCTCTAGTCACCAGAAATGAGGTGTACAAATAGTCAGGGGGCCAATGAACAGACAATAAAAAGAAAAAAAGAAGAAAAAAATCAGAACAAAGCAAAACTGACAAAGTGTATTGTTTACTTTTGCTCTGAGGTTCCCGCAGCATTATTCAATGGTAGGTCTGCTTGCCTGCTTGGTCTTGCCATTTGGTCTTGTCCAAGTTGTCGGCTCCCCCAGTAGATTTTCAGATATGCTATTTCTTGCTTCTGTTACAAGTTCCACTAGCTATAAGCCTTCAAACTTTAAAAATATTCGTACCTGTGTGGTTCAGAGTTTTGGATCTCTGCCCTGAACCCTCTTCGCCTGGTATTCTGTGGTATTTCTGATGGCTAACTCCACTGCACCTCTACCCTATCCACCATTAAGCCCCACCTCTAGACATTTTAAAAACAAAAATATTATACAGTTGTGGTACAGTAAATTTACTGGATGTGTCTCTTCTAGGTATTGTCTTTGTGACTCCCAACAAATGATTGGATCGGAGCATGCAAATAGGGCCTATAGAAATCTAAAGCTGGGACTGGTAAGTTTTGCCATTCTGCTGGATTTAAAAGGAATCACTTCAGACCCAGGAGCAGACAATCACAGAACCATTAAGAAAGAAGAGCCCCAACAGTGCACCAGATCCCTGTCCAGTAAAACAGCAGCAGAAGAGATAGCAGCAGAGGCAGTGGCATGGAGAATCAAAGCAGCTGATGGGCGTTCTGGACCATGGACTGAATAAATTTGAAGTTGAATGCCTACGGTCAGGAGGATGGCTTGTCGAATGTGCTCTGTGGCATTTACAGACTGGCTACTGGAGTTTTACATTACTTGCCCCAACAGAGCAGAGGCTGAGGTCACATGGCTGAAAGGCAGAAGATAAGAGTGAGATTTGTCTGTTGTAGGGCAGAGAAGAGGTCTTCTTGACTGGAGCACTCCTGCATTTGAGTTGCTTCTGATACTGAATTATATACTGTTTGCTTCCCTAATAAACCCCATACTTATGAGTATTGTCTGTGAGTTCTGTACGACCATTACAATAGACTATCGAACCCAGAAGAAAAGTAAAGAATAGGGCAAAGAAGGTTGTAGGTGGAGGCATATTAGACTTTAACTTTGTAGGAATCAGCCTTGAGCAGATTTTGAGTTTCATTCTACCTTTGTCTTATGAAGCTGGAAGAAGTCAGACATTGTCCCCATGTCACTTTTGCAATAATAAAAAAAGAATCTCTCTCTCAAATGTATACAATATACTTAACATTTATTGTTGTGAAGTGCCATCGAGTTGGTTCCAACCCATAGCGACCCTGTATAGGGTTTCCGAGGAGCAGCTAGTGAGCTTGAACTGCTGACCTTGCAGTTCAAATGGCTTTGCAGTCTGGTGCATTAACCCATAGCACCATACCAGGATTCCTTACATACTTACCTTTATTTCTCTAAAGGCTAATGTAGCCTGACACATAGAAGAAACTCAAGTATTTTTTGCTAAATATATAAATACATACTCTTAGAAAGATTTGTTATCAGGTGACTGAAATCAATACTTTGAGGGAAAGGGGAAAAGCAAGGAGTAGAATCCAGTACAGAGAAGAAGAGAGAGACATGGAAAAGAGGAGAGATGAAGAACATGCTCCTGAAAACTTGCATATTGCCAGGTGGCTAAGAGCTGATCTGTGCCTGGTTTTTAACTTTATGTGCCTCCATGATCTATGGCGTTCAGTCTCATCCTCATACAAGATGTGGTTAATGAACACTCCATTGTCTGACGAGTATCCAAGATTGGATCCTAAACAGTAGCAACATGTTTTAGAAATCTAAATATTTCATATGACACAAATCTAATCTCTTGTTGAATTTCCCTATTGTTGTGTTTTCCTTTAGAGTTAAATTTACTCTTTCACCAGGTGGGCTTTCTGCTAAAGAGAAGGAAATGGCTTTTCTGATGAAGCCTCCCTCATGAGAATATGCTGATGGAAATGGAAGAACTTTCCCTTCTGTATCCATTCATTATAGGTGAGTCCTGGTGTGGTGCTGTGGTTTAATGTGCTGGATTGCAATGTTGGTTTGCATCACAGGGTCTACACCTCAGGTTCACTAGCCGCTCCTTGGAAATCTCATACAGGGTTGCTATGAGTCAAGACTGACTCAACAGTACTTAACAACAACAACGCATCTTCAAAAGAAAGAATAATATCACCAGAAATCACAAAAACATGAGATCTTCCGTCATTGCAGTTCTGAACCCACTTTTCTTTCCTCTTTTCCTCCCTCGGTCCCTCCCTCCCTTCCTTCTTTCCATTCATCTATCCATTCATTCAGTATAATGAATATTTGTATAGAAATAACTATGCATGGTGCATGGTACAAGATGCTGCAAGGAAAAGTATAAGATGTGATCTTTGCCCTTGATAATTTCATGAGCAAACAAAGAGAAGTATATCCTCACAGTTAATTATAATGCAAGTTAGACTATCATAAATGCTAGTCTTTATTTATTAACTGTATGTGAAATGCTGAGGACACATAATATAAGAACATAATTAATTTCCTCTGCCCTAAAATGACTGGTAATGTCACTAGGGAGACAAAAAGCAAGCCCAAGAAAAAATTACTAATAAATCCAAGTGAGAGTTCCCTGAGTGACCTGGAATTCATACTTCAAGGAAAGCAGATTAAAAGAAGTTTTTTCCCTGGCCCAGAGATGTGCTTTCTTCTGGTCTGCTGGGGCAAGATAGCGTGTCTTCTCTGTGTGTGGGCAAGTATGCTGGCATATACTTTTACAAGCGGTTTTCATCAGTTCCTTGCCTACTCAACTGACATTCCCAGGCCTCCTGAGATCCACTGCATAACCAGGGTAGAGCTGTAGCTCCATGCAAGGGACAGGGCTAGCATTTAAAGAAATAGCAACAGCAGTGTGGGGGACTTAACTGTCCCAGGAGCCCATTCTATACCAGTTCTGTCCAATAGAACTTTCTATGATTGCAGAGATGTTCTATAGAACTGCATTGTCCAATACTGTAGCCACTAGCTAATGTGGTTATTGGATACTTGCCGTGTGTCTACTGAAACTAAGACATGGATGGTAAAATCTAATTAATTCAAATCATCTGATTTAAACTAATTTAAATTTAAATAGTGACTACTACATTATATTGAAGCCTTGGTGTTACGGTGTTAATGTGCTGGACTGCAAAGTTAGTTCGAACCACAAGGTCAGCAGTTCAAACTCACCAGCAGTTCCTCAGAAACCCTATACAAGGTCACTATGGGTCGGAACTAACTCGACAGCACTTAACAACAACAATAACAATATATTATATTGGATGGGGTCTTGATGTGGTGCTGTAGGATGAGCATTGACTGCTAATCCAAGGTCAATGATTCCAACTCAGCAGTCATTCCTTAGAAACCCTATATAGTGTAGCTATGAGTTAGAACCAACCTGATGCTACTTAACAACAATAATAGCAGCCTATTGTATGCATGTAAAAGCTGGACAATGAAGGAGGAAGACAAAAGAAAAGGGAACACATTCATATTGTGGTTTTGGCAATACCATGGATTAATAGAAGAATCAACAAGCCAGTCTTGGAGAACATATAGCTAGCATGTCCTTTACGAGCAAGGATGACAAGACTTTGTCTGGCTTACTATGGACATGTCAACAGGATAGACTAATTTCTAGAGAAGAAGATCATGGTTAGTAAAGTAGAGGGCCAGGGAAAAAGAGGAAGACCCTCAATGAGAAGGATTGACACGGTGGCTGCAACAATGGACATAGCAAATTTTGTGGAATGGTGCAGAACTGGACAATATTTTGATCTGTTATATGTAGGTCACTATGAGTCAGAGCTGACACGTTTAGTATAAGTTAGGAAAATAGTAGTAGACAAGACTGACAAGCTTGCTGATTTAAGGTCTATTGTGTGGAGACAAGAAAACAAAAATAAAAACCTAACAACAACAAAAATAAATAAATTCTGACAGAGAATTTAAAATGAAATGTTGGAAATCAAACAGCATAATGGATAGAGAAATGACTGGGTTTGACTTGAATGATGCAGAGGTACTTATACCAAGTCCTGGGTGGTGGTGGTGGTGGTGGCAGGGGATATTCCAGGCAGAGGGAACAGTAATTGCAAAGACTCTGAGATAGGAACAAGTTAGCCATATCTGAGTGCTAGAAAGAAGGCTCATGTTATTGAAGCTAGTCAAATCATAGAAGGCCAGTGGTTTCGATTTTATTCTGTAATATGATTAGGAGCCATTCTCAGTATTTAAGCAATGGACTAGTTGAGCAATTCACATGTTTAAGAGATGACTCTGGCTGTTGGGTAGATAATGCATTATAGTAAGGCAAGTATGTAAACTCAGAAATGAGATGAGTGTTGTTGGCAGTAGTCTTGGCATGAGATGATGACTTGGGTTAGGGCTGTGGCAGCAGATGTGCTAAGATGGTCTTAGAGTCTGAGTACATTTTAAAGTAAGAGCCAATAGGACTGATTGGTTGAATGTACGATATGATAGAAAAAGAGGTGTCAAAGTTGAATATTTACTAGGTTTAAGACCTTGGCAACTGGGTAGATGATGGAACCATTTGCCTTATGTAAGATAGCCTGGAGGATCATGGGCTTTGGAGGGATATCAAGAATTAATTTGCCAGCTGATAAGAAGAGAGGGCATATGCATAAGAACACCCATACTTGTAGATAATACCCACTTGACCTGGCTTCAACTAGAAGAAGAAAGAAGAGGAAAAAAGAGTAATCTCATACAATTTGATGAACTTGATCTACATCTGTGGATGTTGTTGTTGTTAAGTGCTGTTGAGTCGATTCCGATCCATAGTGACCTTGTATAGGGTTTCCAAGAAGAAATTGATGAGCTTGAACCACAGACTTTGCAGTTCAAATGGCTTTGCAGTCTGGTGCATTAACCCACAGTGCCACACCAGGACTCCACACCTATGGATGTAGTAGCTCAAAAGAGGGAACAAATCTTTACAGTGAGGATCATTCCCATCCCCTCCATACACAGAGTAGATAGGGATGGGCAACTTGGATATTCGCTACCCAAAATGGGGGGATGGGGGTGGCTACAAAGGCAAAATGACTGGCTTGCAAGTTTTCAAGGGGGTGCCTAGATCCAGAGGTTGAGGATACCACTGAGTAGTATCCATTCTGTCTGGGCAGGACTGATGATATGCCATGTGGATAGGTCTCTTGTGATATAACACTGAATAATTGTTATCAGGACTGATTGTGAGGGTTGGAAACGTAAAGGTAGACATTTTGTAGCAAAAGGAGGTGGGAGTGGTTGACTTTGCAGTCCAGGAGCCGAGGTTCCTGGGACCATCAATGGAGAAGAGAGGCAGGTGGGACCCAACCAAGAGAAGCAGTGATGCCAGAGATAGAGGCAGAGACGATGACGTGGAAAGATGGAGCAGCTGGGGACTCTAGACCCAGAGAGGGAGAGGGGCTGTGTGCTGATGATCAGGGGGCAGGCTTGCAGGGTATACCCTTTGGTTGATTGATCATGCATGGAAGGGATTGTAATCATGACAATGAAATGAATACATGATAGGATGAATGTAAAGCTAATGTTCTCCCATGTAAACTATCACATAATTCACAATAAAAACATTTAAATAAAAAAAGAATTTAATTTGGATACTTAACATTTGAGAGAATCGGGCTACTAACCTCAAGTTCAGCAGTTCAAAACTACCAGCTGTTCCATGGGAGAAAGATAAGGCTTTCTGCTCCCATAAAGATTTGCAGCCTCAGAAACCCTGTGAAGGTTCACTATGAGTCAGAACCAAGTCCACAGTACTTAACAACAACAACATTAAACACTCAGGCAGAGATGTTACACAGACATTTGCATCTTAGGGGAGGGTTAAGGGCTAGAAAAGCAAATTTGGAAGTCATGAATGTATAAATGGCATTAGACTGAATGATAAGAGAGGGTGGGAAGAAAGGAGAGGAAGAAAGGTAAAGAAAAGGAAGAGAAGAAAGACAAGAGACAAGAGTTGAAGACTCTTAACTTGGCAGGCAGGGGCTGGGGGAAGATCCAACATTAAGAGATCAGGCAGAAAAGCCTGAGAAAAAGCAAGCCAGGTAGCAAGAAAGTGTGGTATCTATCTTGAGACCCCCAAAAAAGACAAAGTTTCAAGAAGGAAGTGAACCGATATGGCAATAACTTCTGGGAAGTTCTGTACAGTGAAGCACAGAATTAACCTCTGGATTAAGCAAATGGAGGTCAGTGGTGCCCCTTCAATAATGTGGGAGGTCAAAATAACTGGAATGGAGTTGGATGGGAATGAACAGGAGGTGAGGAAGAGAGACTGTGATAATGCATACTTTTAGAGAGGGAGTTATGATGGTTGGAGATATAAGGACAAAGGCAAATATTTGTTTTACAATTGTATTTTAGATAGGCTATTTCAAGTCAGAAAAGAATGATAAAAAGAATATAAAGACTTTGATGATGCAGAAAGAGAATAATTCTTACTTTTCAATGAGAAATCAGTCTGTGATCACCTGAAGAATCCTTACAGACCACTATTTGCCCATGAATTATAATATGAGAACCATTCCCACGGACAGTTCTGAATTTCTATGTATGAGAACAAAGACTTTTAATTGTATTGGTCAGTGGGAATGTAGCCTCTAAAAACTTGACATCATGGCCTTGTAACAACTCTTAGCTCTTGATATCATCTTTTGGCATACTTCTTACCACCCACTGAGACATACTACTCATGATATGGCATCTGGAGGAATGGGAGGCTCTAAGTGACTCACCAAGTCTAGTGCTACCTTGATTGAGAGCCAAACCTAATGTAGTTCTGTTAAACTTCCATACCCTACTGCAATCTAGTGCCAGTTTTGCTGCCAAGATGTCATGGACAGGGCTGGACTATTCATCTGGGATTGGCTTCTTTTACATTCACTCCTAATTGTCCCTTTTTTTCCCTTACAAATTATTCCCTTTTAGGCAGTAGGCATATAAGAGATACCTTGATGCAGAGAAATTTGTTACAGGAGACCTGGTTCTTTCCCCAATAACTTCTTTTCTCCTGAATTGCTCAGCTGTAAGAGGATGAGAAGGAGCCCTGTTCAAGCAATGGTTGTTGTCCTTAGATGGTGTCCTTAGGTGTCATCAGGGTGCTTGTTGTTGTCCTCAGGTGACATGAAGTGACGTTATGCATATCAGAACAAATTACTGCCTGGCCCTGTGCCAGTCTCACTTATTGCTATATTTGAGCCCATTCTTGGTGCCACTGTATCAATCTACATCATTGGGGGTCTTCTGTGTATCATGAATGTGGTCCTTCTCCAGGGACTGGTCCCTCTGGATAATGTGTTTCAAAGTATGAGAAATGAAGTCTTGCTATACTGATTTCTAATAAACTGTACTTCTTCCAACACAGATTTGTTCGTTCTTCTGGAAGTCCATGGTACTTTTAATGTTCTTCTCCAATGCCATAATTAAATGTCTTTCACAGTTTTCCTTATTCATTGTCCAACTTTCACATGTATAAGAGTCTATTGAAAATATTATAACTTAGGTTTTGAGCACTTTAAAGAGGTCTTGTTCAGCAGATTTTCCTAAAGCAGTTTGATTTGATTTCTTGACTGCTACTTGACTGAACGTTGATTATAGATCCAAGCAAAATGAAGTCTCTGACAACTTTAAATTTTCTCCATTTATCATGATGTTATTTATTGGTACAGTTATGAGGACTTTTGTTTTCTTTACATTGAGGTGCAATCCTATTGTAGGTTATAATTTTGATGATCATCAGTATTTTAATTCCTCTTCACTTCCAGAAAGCAAGGTCATATCATCTGCATATCTCAGGTTGTTAATGAGTCTTATTTCAATCCTGACATCATGCTCTTCTTTGTATAATCCAGCTCAATTTGCTCAAGATTATTTGCATAAGTATGGTAAAAGGATAAAACTCTGGTGCACATCTTTGCTATTTTAAACCATTCAGTATCCCCTTGTTCTTGTTCTAACAACTGCTTCTTGGTCTATATATAGTTTTCTCATGAGCACAATGAAGTATTCTGGAATACCCATTCTTTGCAATATCATCCAAAGCTTGTCATGATCCACACAGTTCAAAGTCTTTATATAGTCTATAACACATGAGTAAACATATTTTTGGTCTTCTCTGACACCAACAATGATATAGCCCTTATTCCAAGACCTCTTCTGAATCCTGCTTGAATTTTCTGGCAGTTCCTTGTCAAAGCACATTTGCAATCATTTTTCAATTATCTTCATCAACATTTTACTTTCATGTGATATTAGTGATATTGTTAGATAATTTCCACTTTCTGTTGGGTCAACTTTCTTTGGAATGGGCACAAATAAGGATCTCTTCTAATCGGTTGGCCAGGTAACTGGCTTCCAAATTTCTCCGCATGCGTGAATGAATGTCTCCAATGCTGCAACAGTTTATTGAAACATTTTAATTTGTATTCCATCAATTCCTGTAGCCTTGTTTTTCACCCAGAACTTCAGTGCAACTGAGATGTCTTCCTTCAGTACCAGCAGTTCTTGATAGTATGCTCTCTCTTTAAATGGTTGAACATCTACTATTGTTTTTGATACAATTACACTGTGTATCTTCTTTTGATACTTTTTGCATCATTCAGTATTTTGTCCACAGACTCCTTCAATATTGCAAATTGAGGCTTGATTTTTTTTCTTCAGTTCTTTAGATTTGAGAATTAGTGAGTGTGTTCTTCCTTTTTGGTTTGCTAACTTCAGGTCTTTGCACATCTCATCGTAATACTTGACTTTGTTTTCTTGAGCTGCCCTTTGAAAATTTCTTTTCAGCTCTTTTATTTCCTCATTTCTTTCATTTGCATAACATCTCTACAGTGGAGTGCAAATTTCAGTCTCTCTTCTGATATCCATTTTGGTCTTTTCTTTCTTTTTAAATGAACTTTTGCTTTCTTCCTGTATGATGCTCTTGATGTCATCCCAAGACTCTTCTGGTCTTTGGTTTTTAATATCTAATGCATCAAATTTATTATTGAGATGTTATGTAAATTCAGGTAGGATTTAGTCAAGGTCATATTTTGGTTCTTGTGTAGTTGTGTTAATTTTCTTTAGTTTCAGTCTGAATTTACATACAAGCAACCGATCGTCTGTTCCTGGCCTTGTTTTGGCTTCTCCATTGACTCTTTCCTCAGATGTAGTCAGTTTGATTCCTGTGTCCTCCATCTATGAGTATATTCACCTTTTGTGTTGTTTATAAAAGGTATTTTTATGAGTAACTTATTGGTCTTGCAAAATTCTATCATGCAATAGCATTATTTTTATCACCAAGGTAGTATTTTCCAACTTCTGATCCTTCCTCTTTATCTCCAACCTTTGCATTCCCATTGCCAATAATTAGTGAAGCATATTGATTATGTATTTGATCAATTTCAAACTGAAGAAGTTGGAAGAATTCTTCAATTTCTTTATCACTGGCTTTAGCGTTTGGTGTGTACATTTGAATAATAACTGTTAATCAGTCTTCCTTGTAGGTGTATGAATATTATCCTATTAAACACAGAGTTGTACTTCAAGATAGATCTAAAATGTTCTTTTTGGTAATGAAAGTGATGCCCTTTGTCTTGAATTTGTCATTCCTGACATAGTAAGCCATATGATTGACTAATTCAAAATGGCCAGTACCCGTTCAGTTCAGATCACTAATGCCTAGGATATCTATCGTTATGTGTTCCATTTCATTTTTGGCAACTCCTAAGTTTCCTAAATTCATACATTCAATGTTCTTATTGGAGTCCTGGTGTGGTGCTGTGGGCTAATATGTCAGACTGCAAAGTCCTTTGAACTGCAAGGTTGGTGGTTCAAGCTCACCAGCTGCTCTTTGGAAACTCTATTCAGGGTCGCTATGGGTCAGAATTCACTCAACAGAACTTAACAACAACTACATGCTATTATTATTAGTGAATCTTTGTAGCTGTTTCTCTTCTTTTTGAGCTGTTTCCTGTCAGCAAGTGAAGATCCTGATAGTTTTGCTCCATTCGTATCATTGTGGTCAATGCTATTTGAGAGGGCAGCTCTTCCTGAGTTGTATTTTGAGTGCCTTCTAACCTAAGGTGATTATCTTCTAGTAGTATATTTGACAATGTTCTGTGGCTATCCATGTTGTTTTTATGTTCTTGTACTGTATCTGACAATGTTCTGCTGCTATTGCTAAGGTTGTTGGTGGTGGTTATGTGCCGTGGAGTAATTTTTGACTCATAGTGACCCTGCATAGGGTTTCTGAGGATGTAAATCTTCAAGGGAGCAGAAAGCTTCATCTTTTTCCTGTGGAACCGCTGGTAGTTTCAAATTGCTGACCTTGAATACAGTCAATCGACTCGTAACCATTCTACCAGAGCTCATTATTCCTAAGGTTACCAGTGGCTAAACATTCAGAAGTAGTCTGTCTCTCCTTCTTCCTAGCCTGTCTTAGTGTGGAAGCTCTGATGAAACCTCTTCACTGTGGATAACTCTCCTGGTATTTTAAATACAGGTGGCATAGCTTCCAACATTACAGCAGTATACAAGCCACCACAGTACAACAATCTGACAGATGAGTGGTATGGTTAATCACTTGACTTCTAATCAAAAGCTCTGCAGTTTGAACCTGACAGTCATTCTATGGGAGAAAAATGAATCAGTCTGCTTCCATAAAGATTTCCAGATCTGGGAACCATACAGTGCAGTTTTACCCTGTCCTATAGGGTCATTATGAGTCAGAATTGACTCCACAACATTGGATTTGGTTTTGGTTTAAGGGATTGAGAGTAGATATGTGGGTGGAGACAGATACATTCCTTCAGAACTAAGCTTTTATGATGGTTTTTCTAAAAGTGGTAGACTTTTGCTCCTCTGCACTCAAACCACAAAGCACAGGCTTTTTTAACAAGTGTCACTAAAGATCTAGTTATGCCCATGATAGAGAAATGGCTGCCCTCCATACCAGGACAGGATGACAGAAAACAAGAGACCCAGAATCACCCACAGAATCCAGTTTGCAAGGAAGCCCCGGTGACTGTCCAGTTGGAGAGCTGAGGGTTTTCTAAATAGCATTCCATCCCACCCTGGTGACAACTGACTTGGCATCACCAATAAAGTCACCAGTAATCCATGTTGTTGAGTGTGCATGCCCCTAGTGGGATGCCCCGCCTGAGAAAAGATCACCCCTATAACATTCTGAAACAATTAATAGGGCCAGAAAACTCAGAGCCATTTGTGGTTAAAGTAGTTTGCTTACTGAAAATAGAGAGCTGAGGCAATTGCTATTACCCTTAGAAATCATTTGGGCAAACCATAAAAGGCACAGCTCTGTGGTGCCCTGCAGTGTAGCTGCCTCTTCTTTGGTTTCACAGGAACTTGTACTTGAATGAGAGAGCTCCTGTGGCCATTGAGAGACAATAGAAATAATGATCCAATATCATTATGTTAAGTATTAAATTAAAGATCCAGGAAATGTCATTGAGGAAAAGAGATCAGCCCTGTGATGGGAGATACTGGATTAATATCTTGAGGAGCTTTTTGTTTTTTTGTTTACATTCCTTTAAGTCTCGAGTGTTCTGGGGTATGACCTTACTATTGAATTATAAGTAATAATTTATGGGCATCATCAGTCAATTGAAATAGTGGTTTGCTCATGGTTTGTAATAAATAACAGAATAATAACATTGTAGCTATCATACAAATATTTCTGAGTGGGAAAGAGGCTGTTGAGGGCAAAGCGTTTAAATCAGAATGAGCAAAATGAGAGACGAAGGAGGTTCTAGAAGGATGTATATAGCTGCCCCATGTTTTCACCAAATATGGAGTCTCATCTATTCCTATAACTGAGAATTTAATCCCTGGGGTACAAAACCTTACAACTTTGATTGACCAGGAAGCCTGGCTGTTTTATACTGGTTTCAATGCAGAAATCTAAAGGGATGTGAAATGCATTCTTAATGCAGGAAACAGTTAATAGGTGCCCAGAGGTATACTTAGCAAATAGATTCAGCAACCACACAATTTCTAAACCATTCTGCTTAAACAGACCCTGTGCATCTGGCATCTAGGGGAGGGGAGGAGCAGATGTAGAAAAATTATGAAACTAGTCTTCGGCAGCTGTTCCTGCTCTTTGCTTCCATTTTCCCTCTCATGCTTTACCACCTCATAGTTGCTTGTGCCTTCAATAAGGCAGAGACATTTCTCAAAATCCGTTTTAGCTGGGCTGAGCCTAGACGTAGGAGGCAGAATGACCAAGCATAGCCTCAGCATAATCAACTTGTTGTAATACTTTTGAGTGAGTTATTTCAGTTTTCTATCATCAAGTTGCCTTATCTATATTGTGGGATTATATGCCTGTTCTGCTTGATTGTCATGAGAATTTAATGATCTAATAAATAGAGCTCTGAGCAGTTTATCTCAAGGTCAGCAGTTTGAAACCACCAGTGGCTCTGTGGGAGAAAGATGAGGCTTTCTGCTCCCTTAAAGATTTACAGCCTCAGAAACCCTATACAGGGCTGCTATGAGTCGGAACCGACTCCATGGCATATAACCACCACCCCTCACCAATAAATGTAAA
>NW_006408529.1:34258313-34266850 GCF_000296735.1 Chrysochloris asiatica | reverse complement strand
TTTTCTTTCTTACTTGCTTTTTAATGACCTTATGCTTTCTCCCTATATGGTACTTTAGCTATCATCTCACAATTCCGATCTTCGGTCATTAGTATCTAATACAGCAAATCTCTTTTTTGGAGATGGTCTCTAAATTCAGGTGGCATACATTCAAGGCCATATTTTGACTCTCACTGACTTGTTTTAATTTTCTTCAGCTTCAGCTTGAACTTGCCAAGTAAACAATTGATCATTTGTTCCAGAGTCTTCTCCTGGCCTTGTTTTGGCTGATGATGTTGAGTTTTTCCACAGCCTAGTCTCACAGTTGTAGTCAATTTTATTTCTTTGTATTCCTCTGGTGAGGTCCATGTGTATAGTTGTCTTTTATGTTGTTTAAAAGAGGTACTTGCGATGAATAAGTCACTGGTCATGCAAAATTCTATCATGCAAACTCCAGCATCATTTCTATTATCAAGACCATATTTTCCAACTACTAGTTTCCAACCTTCACATTTCAATCAGCAGCAATTACCAGTGAATCTTGATTGCATGTTTGGTTAATTTCAGACTGAAGAAACTGGTAGAATTCTTCAATTTCATTATCACTGACTTTAGTGAGAGAGATGAGAAAAAGAGAAAGGGACAAGAGGGGAATGAAGAAAAAAGGGAGAGGAGGGAGAAGCAGCAGGTGGGAGGTGGGGTGAAGAGAAGCAGGATAAAAAGAATAAAAAATGGAAGTAGAGATAGAAAGTATAAAGAGCAAGAAGAGGTAAAGAGAAAAAGAAATGAAGAAAGAATAAACAAACAAACAAAAACAGTGAAAGGAAAAAGCAAGGGTACGTTACAGATCCAAGAAGAGAAAATTCTGGGGTTTCCTGTGAGCCAAATAGCTCACATGATGGGTGGGCAAGGGATGAGATGGTGGCAATGTGAGTACAAGAGAAAATTTTGTACCTTTCTTTCTGTGAATAAATGGTATGCTCTGTGCCACTAATCATCCTCTGCCTTCAAAACCACCTACGAAAGTTCAAGATGGCCATGCTGCACCTGGCTGGCTGGCACAGATCACTTGTCTCCTTCTCCACAACCCCTTTGCCCCCACATATGTTCAGCTGTATCACACCTGATTCCAGGCACTGGAGTTGGTACCACTACCTTTAAACTCACTTTGCTGTGTTTCACAACTAGAGTTAACCACCATAGAGCTCTGGGAGAGCGGGAGCTTTGCTGGGGGATGGACTCAGACATGAACTGTTCATGCCTCTGTTCACAAGGAGAATGTAGGGAACAAGAAAAAATAGTGCCTTTATCACTGAGTCAGAGGTATGCCTCTGCAATACCAATATGTCTTTGTTTTGCCTTGAGGGTCACTCACCAAAGCTTAAGATGGCTATGCTTCGACTGGCTGGCTGGTACATGTCACAAGTCTGTCTCCTTTCTACCATGCCTGTTCAGCTTTTTATCATTAAAGCATTCACTCTACTTCTCTATCACTTCATCTGAACCTCAGTGTTCCTAGACCGCAACTGTTTCATTCAGTTTTCTTTATCTTTGTTGTGTAGGATCTGTGTAGTCCTTCTACGTAGTCCTCCATCTTGCCACCTACTTCTGTCTTATTAAAAATGGACAGCACTAGTCCATTTCAGTTTACCAGTACTAAGGATATCTATCTCTATGTGTTTCATGTCATTTTTGACCACTTGGAATTTTCCTAGATTTTTACTTCATCTGTTCCACATTCCAATTATTAGTGAATGATTGCAGTTGTTTCTTCTCATTTTGAATCATGTCACATACCAAATAATGTCCTAAAAGCTTACTCCGTCTATATCTTTAAGTTTGACTCTAGCTTGAGGAGGCAACTCTTCCCCATGTATGTTTTGAGTGCCTTCCAACCTGAGGGGTTCATCTTTGGGCAGTATATTAGATTATGTTTTACTGCCATTCATAAGGTTTTCACTGGCTAATCTCTTTAAAAGTAGATCATCAGGTACTTCTTCCTAGTTTATCTTCATTTTGAAGTAAATGTTGTTGTTGTTGTTAGGTGCCGTTGAGTCAGTACTGACTCATAGTGACCGTATGCACAGCAGAATGAAACACTGCCTGATCCTGAGCCAACCTCACTATTGTTGCTACGCTTGAGTCCATCAATGCTGCTACTTTGCCAATCCATCTCATTGAGGGTCTTCCTCTTTTTTTTCTGACCCTACACCTTACCAAAAATAATATCCTAATCCAGCAACTGGTCCCTCCTGTCAATATGTCAGAAGTATGAGAGACGAAGTTTGCCCATCCTGGCCTCCAAGGAGCAGTCTGGCTGTAATTATAGTATTTTTATTTGATTATGAACACATTTGAGGCACTACAAAGGTTATACTCAAGAAACATTGTTTAGTAAGAAAGATAAGACAAATAACTATCAGGTAGAATACAAGATAGGATATAAGTTCTATGAGAGACTAGCTATCAGTCTCTGGGAATGAATGCTAGTCTATGGGAAGGAATGTTCTCCCTCTCAACAATGGGGAAATGTGTGAATAAGGACCTAACATTGAAGAGATAGGCCTTGAAGGATGAGAGACAGTTTTAACAGCAGGGATAGTAATCAGAGACATTGAAGGAGCATGACTGGAAAGTTGTTGACAAGGAAATATGGGAAATTGTGTAGATAGACCTCTCAGAATGTCCAAAGGCATGAAGATATTAGTGTCTTATGTGAATGTTCATCAAAGGATGACCTGGGCAGAAGAGGATTCTAACAAACAAGTAGATTGTTGTTGTTGCTGTTAGGTGCCATTGAGTCAGCACTGATTCATAGTGACCCTATGCACAACAGAACGAAACACAACTTTGTCCTCGGCCCCCTCAAAATCGTTGCTACGTCTGAGCCCATTGCTGCTGTTACTATGCCGATCTGTCTCACTGGGGTCTCCCTCTTTTCTCCAATCCTCCATTTTACAAAACATGATATCCTTCTCCAGGGACTGGTCACTCCTGATAATATGTCTGAAGTATGAAAAATAAAGCCTGGGCATCCTGGTTTCCAAGGAGCACTTTGGCTGTATTTCTTCCAACACAGATCTGTTTGTTCTTTTGGCAGTTTATGGTACTTTCAATTTTCTTCTCCAACACCAAAACTCAAGTGTATAAATTCTTCTATGGTCTTCCTTATTCACTTCTCAACTTTTGCATGCATATGAGGTTATTGAAAATACCATGGCTTGGGTCAGTCACACCTTAGTCCTCAAGCTGACATGTTTGCTCTTCAACACTTTAAAAAGGTCTTGTGCAGCAAATTTGCCTAATGCAATATGTCGTTTGATTTCTTGACTGCTGCTTCCATTACCTGAGCAAAATGAAATCTTTGACAACTTCAATCTTTTCTCCACTGATATAGATGTTGTTTATTGGTCTGTTGTGAGGATTTTTGTTTTCTTTACATTGCGATGCAACCCATATAGAAGTATTTGGTCTTTGATCTTCATCATTAAGTATTTTAAGACCTCTTCACTTTCAATAAGTAAGGTTGAATCAACTGCATATTGCAGGCTATTAATGAGTCTTCCTCTAATCCTGATGCCATGTTTTTCTTTGTATAATCCAGGTTCTTGGATCATTTGCTCAGTATATAGATTTAATAAGTATGGTGAACCATGACACACACCTTTCCTAATTTTTAACCATTTGACATTTCCTTGTTCTGTTTGAACCACTGCCTCTTTGACTATGTACAAGTTCCTAATGAGCACAATGAAGTGCTCTGGAATACTTAATCTTTGCAATGTTGTCCTTAGCTTGTCATGATGCACACAATCTAAAGCCTTCGTGAAGTCAATAAAGCACAGGAAAACATCTTTTTTGGTATTCTCTGCTTTTAGCCAAGATCCATCTGACATCAGCAATGATATCTTTCATTCTACATCCACTTCTGAAATTGGTTTGAACCTCTGGAAGTTCTCTGTCAATGTGTGGTTGCAGTCATTTGTGTATTACCTTCAGTAAAATTTTAGTCACATGGGATATTAAAGATATTGTCCGATGATTTCTGCATTCCTTTGGGCCTCCTCTTTTTGGAATGGGGACAAATATGGATCTCTTCTAGTCCATTGGCCAGGTAGTTGCCTTCCAAATTTGTTGGCATGGATGAATGAGTGCCTCCAGTGCCTTACCAGTTTGTTGAAAGATATCAGTTTGTATTTCATATATTCCCAGTGCTTTATTCTTTGCCAATGACTTCAGTGCACCAAGGACTTCTTCCTTTAAGATCATTAGCTGTTAATCATATGCTACCTCTTGAAAAGGTTGAACACCAACAATTTCTTTTTGATACAGTGACTCTTGTGTATTCCTTCCATCTTCTTTTGATGCTTTCTGCATCATTCAATATTTTGCCCATAGACTCCTTCAATAGCAGAGGCTATCTTGAGAAACACTGAGCATGTTCTTCTCTTTTGGTTTTCTAATGCCAGGTGTTCACACATTTCCTTATAATATTTGACTTTGTCTTCTTGCTGACTTTTGAAATTTTCTGTTCCGCTCTTGTACCTCTTGTACACTTCTTTTATTTGCTTTAAAATCTCTACACTGGAGAGCAAGTTTCAGAGTCTCTTTTGACATCCATTTTGGTATTTTCCTTCTTTCTTGTCTTCTTAATGACCCTTTGCTTTCTTCCTGTATGATGTTTTTGATGTCATACCACAGCTCTATGGTCTTTGGACTTTAGTGTCTAATGCATCAAATCTGTTCTTCAGATGATCTCTAAATTCAGGTGGGATATAGTCAAAGTCATATTTTGGCTTTCATGGACTTGTTTTAATTTTCTTTAGCTTCAGCCTGAATTTGCATATGAGTAATTGATGGTCTGTTTCACAGTCTGCAACCTGGTTTTTTTATGGCTGATGATATGGAGCTTTTCCACTACCTCTTTCCACAGATGTAGTCAATTTGATTTCTGTGTATTCCATCTGGTGAGGTCCCTTGTATAGTTGTCTTTTATGTTGGTTTAAAAAAAGTATTAGCAATGAAGAAGTCATTCGTCTTGCAAAATTCTATCATGCATCATTTTTATCACCAAGGCCATATCTCCAACATCTTTTCTATCACTGAGCCCATATTTTCAACTACTGATCCTTCCTCTTTGTTTCCAACCTTCACATTCCAATTGCCAGTAGTGATCAATGTATCTTGATTACATTTTTGATAAATTTCAGACTGAAGAAGCTGGTAGAATTCTTCAACTTCATCATTACTGACTTTAGTGATTGTACATAAATTTGAATTATAGTGGTATTAACTGGGCTTCCTTGTAGGCCTATGGATATTATCCTATCACAGACAACATTGTATTTCAAGACAAATCTTGATATGTTCTTTTTGGTGGTGAATGTGATGCCATTTCCATTTAATTTGTCATTCCTGGCATAGCAAACCATGTGCTTGTAAGATTCAGAATGACCAATGCCAGTCTGATTAAACTCACTGATACCTAGGATATTGATGTTTATGTGTTCTATCTCATTTTCAACAATTTCCAATTTTCCTAGGCTCATACTTCATACATTTCATCTTCCAATTATTAATGGATGTTTACAGATGTTTCTCTTCATTTTGAGTTGTGCCCCATCAGCAAATGAAGGTCCTGAGGATTTTACTCTATTCGTATCATCATGGTAAACTCTACTTTGAGGAAGCAGCTCTTCCAGGTGCATTTTGAGTACTTTAAACTTGAGAGGATCATCTTCCAGAAATGTATCTCAGTGTTCTGGAACTCTTCATATTGTTTCAGTATTCAATGTTCTGGTGCTGACATTGTTCCAGTACTATTTGTAAGGTTTTCAGTGAATAAATATTTGGAAGTAGTCTGTCTCTTCTTCTTCCTAGTCTGTCTTCATCTGGAATTTCAGCTGAAACCTATCCACTATGGATGACCATGCTGGTATTTAAAAGACTCATGGTCTAGCTTCAAGAATCACAGAAATCCACAAGGCACCACCACATGACAAACTGACAGACAAGTGGTGGATCAAGTGGATAGGATGATTTATTGTGTGAAAACCAGTCATCCTTTTTCTCAGTCATTATCCTGATGCATTGGCTTGATAGAACAATGGAATGGCCTTCTGAAGACAAAATTGTGGTACTAGCTAGGTGAGTCTAATATGCAGTGCTGTTTCTACCATGACCAAGATTTACAATGGAGGAATCAAAGGATGAAGGTAAGATTAGCACCACTCACTATTACTCCTAGCAAATCACTTGCACAATATTTTCTTTTGGTCCCTGTGATGCTGTACTCTGAGAGTCTAGAAGGTTTTAGTTCTAAAGGGAGTAATGTTCCCATCTGGAGACACAAAATGGATTACATTGAATTGGAAGTTAAAAAAGTCCCCAGGCCACTCTGAGCCCTCATGCCCCTAGAATGACAGGCAAAGAAAGGAGTTACCATATTTGCTGGTGTGACTGATCTGGAGAACCAAGTGCAAATCAGATTGATGTTGTATAATGGAAGCAAAAAAAAAGAGTATGTGTGGAATACAGGAGATCTCTTAGGCATTTCTTAGTACTAATATGTCCTGTGATTAAACTCAGTGGACAATGATAGCAACCCAATTCCAACAAGACTCTTAATGATACAAATCCTTCAGGAATAAGGTTTGAATCATTCCACCAGACAAAACTCACCACTCATCTATCAACTTGCTGCACTGTGTTGGCTTCATGTGTTGCTGTGATGTTGATGCTAGAATCGATGCCAACCATATTTTAAATACCAGCAGGGACACCCTGGTAGATAGATCTCAGAGAAGTGTTAGACACTGAAAACCTTAAGAATTGCAGCAGAACATTGTTAGATACAAGAAGATAAGCTCCTCAGGTTGGAAGGTACTGAAAATACAACTGGGGAGCAGCTGCTACCTCAAAGTAGAGTTCACATTAATGACAATGGATGGAACAAAGTTTTCAGTGCCTTCGTTTGCTGATGGGATAGCACTCAAAATGAGAAGCTACTGCAAGCAATCATTATTAATAGGAGAATGTAACGTACAAAATATGAATCTGGAAAAATTGAAACTCATCAAAAACAAAGTGGAATATATAAAGATTGATATCTTACGCATTCATGAATTGAAATGGACTGGTATTCACTATTTTGAATTGGACATTCATATGGAGTCCTGTTGTGGCATTGTGAGATAAAGCACTGGACCACAAGGTCAATTTGAACCACAAGGTTAGCAGGTCAAACTCACCAGCTACTCCTTGAAAACCATATACAGAGTTGTTATAAGTCAGAGCTGATTTGATGACAAGTAACAACCACAATGGTTTACTATGCCTGGAAGAACAAATTGAAGAAGAATGGTGTCACATTCATAGTCAAAAAGATAATTTCAAGATCTACATTGAAATACAATACTATTTGTGATCTATACACCAGCAAAGAAGACCAGTTGATACAACTATTACTCAAATTTACACACCAACCACAAACAGCCAAGATGATAACATTGAAAAATTCTACCAACTTCTTCAATCTGAAATTGATCAAACTTTCAATCAAGATGCATTGATATTTACTGGTGATTGGAATGCAAAAGTTGGAAATAAAGAGGAAGGATCACTAATGAAAAATATGGCCTTAGTGATAGAAATGATGCTGGAGATCCCAGGTTAGAATATTATAAAATCAATGATTTAGTTATTGCAAATACCTTTTTTCAAAAACATAAATGGTGACTTTATACTTGGAACTCACTACAGGAATCACATTGGCTACATATGTGAGAAGAGAAGATGGAGAAATTCAATATCATCAGTCAAAACACATCAGGAGTTGACTTTGGAACAGATTATCAATTACTCATATGCAAGTTAGGCCAAAGCTGAATAAAACAAAAACAAGTCCATGAGGGCCAATCTGAATTTGAAGACTACCTCAAGAAGAGATTTTATGCATAGACACTAATGACCAAAGATCCGAGGAGTTGTAGGATGACATCAAGAGTATCATACATGAAGAAAGAAAAAGTCATTAAAAAGACAAGAAAAAACATAAGGACAAAAATAGATGTCAGTGCCCACTTGAAAGGACAGGTAGACCAGCCCAGAGTGGCTAGAAGAACAGAAGATACTTCATGAAAGAAAAACCATCAGGAAAAAACAAATCAAAAACAGTAGTCTGTTGGCTATTACAAGAATAAGCAAGTTGTTTGCTGGGGAAGCCATCAAAGCAAGCAATCAAGTCCCTTCAGGACAAACCCCACCCCAAGACCAAAACTCAAAGGTAACACATGAATAGGCATGTAAGCTCGCTGGAGACTGCATTGGTATACATGTAAGTAGAAGTGGGGGAAAGGCAGTAATGAAGATATGGGCTGAGTTTGACCACATTCCATAGACTCCTGTCAACCTCGAGATGAGAGAGAGAGATGAAGAAGGACTGGTTAGTCCCAAGTTTGGGGAGACTTGGGAACTCCTAAGCCCATAGGACATTAACCTAGCCACAGAGGGCTAGAGCTGAGAATGAAGTGTACAACTGATATGAAGTGGGGGGAGAT
>NW_006408529.1:34256743-34257638 GCF_000296735.1 Chrysochloris asiatica | reverse complement strand
TAAATCTTTACAGGAACAGAAAGCCTCAGTTTTCTCCTGCGGTACAGCTGGTAGTTTCAAACTGCTGACCTTAAGGT
Organism: Chrysochloris asiatica; assembly: GCF_000296735.1. NCBI lineage: Eukaryota > Metazoa > Chordata > Mammalia > Afrosoricida > Chrysochloridae > Chrysochloris > Chrysochloris asiatica. The sequence continues at coordinate 34,257,561 of NW_006408529.1, read as the reverse complement.
TCACAACCCAATTCGTAACCACTACACTACCAAAGCTCCATAGGATTATAATCATTGTAATGAAATAAGGAGTATGATTTGTTGAGTGTAAACTTGATGACCTGCCCTGTAAACTTTCACTTAATTCTCTCTTTCTCTCACTCTCTCTCTCTCTTTCTCTCTCTCTCTCTCTCTCTCTCTCTCACACACACACACAATAGGCCAAAGTTGCAGATAGTACCCATTTGATGAACTTGACCTGCTCTTATGGATGTAATAACTCAAAATAACAACCTAGAAGGAAGGAGTCTTCACATCAAGGATCAAACCTATCCCCTCTGTACACAGGGTTGATAGGGATGGGAAACTTAAACATTGGCTGCCCAAAATGGGGGGAGAGGGACTATAAAGGCATGAAGTGGCTGGATTACAAGTTTTCAAGAGGGAGTTTAGTTTTAGCATACGTGGGGGAAGGTAGAATCTCCACTGAAAAGTTTTCATCTTGTCTAGATGAGTCTGGTGAAAGGAGATAAAGATAAGATTTTTTTAATTCAAAGGTGAATAATTGTCATCATACATAATTGCTACTGTCACACTGTAAAGGTATTTTCTAACATAAAGGGGGGAGTAGTTAATCTTACATCCCAGGAACAGAGGTCCCTAAAACCATCAAGAGAGAATGGCATGAGTGCAACTTGGGACCAGAGAGGCAGCAACATCAGAGATGGAGGCAGATGTGATGACGGTATGGAGAGATAGAGCAGCTGAGGACTCCTAGACTCATAGAAGGAGAAAAGCTCTGTGCTGATGGCCAGGAGGCTGGCTTGCAGAATGTGTCC
>NW_006408529.1:34255252-34256513 GCF_000296735.1 Chrysochloris asiatica | reverse complement strand
CCCAAACTTGCAGATAGTACCCATTTGACCTAGCTTTGATGGCTGAATACAAAACCAATGTTCTCCCATGCAAACTATCACTCAACACTCAATTCACAATGAAAGCTTTAAATGAATTCTTACCTGATATATACTGCTCTATATATTGTACTTGTTTTTGTGAATTGGGAGGACAGTCTTGAGGGATTATCCTGCCTGCTGACTTTCTGTTAATAAAGCTTGGATTGGATCTCAAAAAAAAAAAAAAAAAAGTCAGAAGAGACTCTGAAACTTGCTCTTGAATGTAGAGAAGATAAAGTGACAATGAAGAATCAATGAAGTAAAAGAGTTGAATGAAAAGTTCCAAAGGCAGTTCAAGAAGACAAAGTCAAGTATTATAATGAAGTGTGCAGAGATCTAGATTTAGAATCATAAGAGAAGAACATGATCAGTGTTTCTCAAACTGAAAGAACTGAAGAACCTAAAATATTGAAGGATGATATGGACAAAATGTTGCGTGAAGCAGGATACATCAGAGAAGATAGGACTACATAGTATCACTGTAGCAAAGAGAATTGGTAGGTGTTTAACTATTTTAACACATAGAATAGCATCAATGATATTGAAAGAAGTCCAAGCTACACTGAAGGCATTGGCGAAAAATAAGTTTCCAGGAATTGATGTTGAAACAAATTGAAATGTTTCAACAAACTGATGCTAAACTGGAGGCATTCACTTCTCTATGTCAAGAAATTTAGAAGATAATTAATTAGTCAACTTATTGGAAGAGATCCATATTTGTGACCATTCCAAAAAAAAAAAAATGCAGAAATCATCAAATAATATCATTATCACATGCAAGCAACATTTTTCCTGAAGATAATTTAAAAATGGTCACAGCAGTACATTGACAGTAAGCTGCCAGAAAAATCAAGCTGGATTTAGAAGAGGATATGGTACTATGGATATCATTGTTGACATCAGGTGGCTCTTTGGTAAAAGCAGAGCATACCAGAAAGATGTTTGTTTGTGTTCTATTAATTATTAAAAGACATTCAGTTGTGTCATCATAAAAAACTATGGATAATATTTTGAAGAGTGGGTATTCCAGAACATTTAATTGTGCTCATGAGGAACCTGTACATAGATCAAGAGGCAGTCATTTGAACAGAATGAAGGATACTGAATGGTTTTAAGTCAGGAAAGGTGTGAACCTGAGTTGTATCATTTCAACACACTATTATTAAACACAGTCTATATAAAACTGGATTCTATGGTGAAG
>NW_006408529.1:34252454-34253596 GCF_000296735.1 Chrysochloris asiatica | reverse complement strand
GTCAGTGATCAGTGGAAAGTTGAAGAGATGTTCTTTCAGTAATACACTTACTTTCATCTCATTTTTGAAAAGGTGCATTCAAAAAGGTTCAATCAAAGCAATGACTTCCCAGGGAAGTCACTCTGCCAGTTGAATTCAAGGAAGGAAGGTCAGATCAGAAGGTGTTTTGGATTCCAAAGGAATAATCTTGATAGAGTTTCTAAAGGACACAGAATGATAATGGGGCTTCATTATGAAGAAGCTTTAAGAAAATTGAAACTTACATTGGTGAGAAAAAGGCCAGGTAAGTGGCACTGAGGATTTTTTTTTTTCTTTCCCATCATGAAAATATATCTGCTCATTCTTCAAGGGTTAGCAGGTGCTGTCCTATGAAAAATTCACTGGGAAATTTTAACCTATCCACTCTATAGCCCCAATATGTCCCCTTGTTTTTGCTCCCCAAACCCAAAGAACATTTAAAAGGAACGCAACTTGTGTCCCTGGAGGATGCTAAAACTATCATTTTTGATATATTGTGAGAAGAGCACAGAATTTTTGGGGGCACATGTCAATGACTTTGTGGCAGCTATGGCAGATGTGGCTCTTGGGCTCCAACTCTTGGAAACCCTATACAGGGTCCCTATAAGTCAGAACCAACTCAATGGCACTTAACGATACCAACAACACAACAATATTTAACAATATAACAATCAGGTGTTCTGCAAGACAAAGATGTGCTTCCATAAAGATTTAAAGCCTTGGAAATCCTTTTCTGCTCTGTCACATAGGATTGATATTAGTTGGAATTAACTTGATGGTAATGAGTTTTGGTATGTATATACGGTTATTTTCTATCAGTTCAATTCTGTTTCATAGTGACTCCATGTGCTACGGAACCGAACTACTTCATAGGGTTTTCTTGGTGTCATCTCAACAGTAACACCAACTTTTAGGGCAGCGGCCATGCATCAAGTCTCATGGTTCCATATGAAGTATCCAATAATTATTATTCAAAATATAACATTGTTGTTGTTAGGTGCCATCAAGTTGGTACTGACTCATAGCAACCTTATGCAAAGCAGAACAAAACACTGCCCGATTGTGGGCCAACTTCACTACTGTTGCCACGCTTGAGTCCATCGATGCTGCCACTTGGTCAATCC
>NW_006408529.1:34243207-34252084 GCF_000296735.1 Chrysochloris asiatica | reverse complement strand
CACACACACACACACACACACACACACATAGCTGTTAAGTGATGTAGAACCTGTTCTGACTTATAGTGATCCTGTTTAGGGAATCCAAGCAGCAGCTGGTGGGTTTGAACTGCCGACCTTGCAGTTAGCAGTCCAGTTCTTATCCTACAGTGTCATGCCAGGGTACACTCTCTCTATATATGTTGTTGTTGTTGTTAAATGCCATCGAGTTGGCTCTGACCCATAGTGACCCTGTGTAGGGTTTCCGAGGAGCGACTAGTGAGCTTGAACCACCTACCTTGCAGTTCGATGGCTTTGCAGTCTGGCACATTAACCCACAGTGCCACACCAGGACTCCTCCCTCTCTCTCTCTCTCTATGTATGTATGTATGTATGTATTTATGTATATTTATTGTTACATGCTATCGAATTGGTTCCAACTCATAGTGACCCTATATAGGGTTTCCAAGGAGTGGCTGGTAAGCTTGAACCACTGACCTTGCAGTTCAAACTGGCTTCCTTTCAGTCCAGCACATTAGCCCACAGTGCTGCACTAGGACATATATAAGCACAAACTACCAATCTTTCTATTAGCAGCTGAGAACCTAAGCACTGTGCCTCCAGGGCAGGTTAATATTTGATGGCTGATAACCTGAAAAGCTTAACTCTTGAACTGGAAAACTAACCTTTTTGGTCACACACATTATCCTCATCCAAGAGGTATTAAATAATACCAATCTAATGACAAAAAATGAAGTCTAATAAATAGCCAATTAAGGTTGAGTATAAAAGAGCAACATGACCCTAATTACTGAATTTGCTAATTGTTTTCCCTATTCCTGGAACAAATTCCTGTTTAATTGTCCTTTATTCAGGCAACAAATTGAATTTCTACAGTGTTTAAGGTACTGACTAGGAAAAACAGCAATGAGCCGCACAGACACAAAACCTCCAGTCCTGTTCTGAGATGATGGTGTAACCAAACGTCCATATGCCACATTTGGTTACACCACAATCATACAGGCTGCCTGTCTGCTCCTGACTTCTAACCCCTAGTCCTCTGTCCTAATGCAGGGGGAGAACTAGGGGTCACTGATAGCCATACTTGGATTTTCATCTTCCCTAGAGGTTGTTCTTTGTTATCCAAGCCCTGCATACCTAGACACGATCCGTTGCCTGTTTAGAATTGGAGCTTTTCACTGGGACAAGCTTCTGGCTGGTTACTTGGTGGTTTGATTTTGTTGTTGCCAAACTGAGTCCCATTGTCCAGGTGTGTTCCACCTCCTGTGAATGCAGCTCTCTCTCAGGAGTTACCTACAAAAAAACATTGTTAAAATTGGGGCAGGGATGCTATAAAGGCATGAAGGGGCTCTCTTACAAGCTTACATGAGGGTGCTTAGTGTCAGAATGAGGGGAGTCAGACAGAAACCCTACTGAATAGTTCTCCTCCTATCCAGATGGGTCTGGTGATGATGGGGATAGGATTTTATGGTTCAATTGTGAGTAACTGTTATCAGGTCTAATGGCGATTGTCACAACTGTAAATATAGAAGAGGTACAACTAAAAGAGGGGAGCAGTTAATCTGTAATTTCAGGAACAGAGGACCCTAAGACCATTAAGAGGGAAGAGCATGAGAGGAGCAAGGGATCCTAACCAGAAAAGCAGAGACAACAGAGATGGTGGTAGAGGACTATAGGCCCATGAATTGAGAAAGGCAGTATGCCTGTGGGCAGGAGGCTGGCTTACAAAATGTGCCCTTTGGACATTTAAATGAATATATATTTTCAATTTGATATGTGTACATAAAAAGAAAAGAAAAGAATAAAAGGTAATAGAGATAATATTGTTGGCTAAGCATGGAGAGGATTGTAACCATTATAAAGATTTGCTGAATGTAAGGCTGATGATCTGCCCTGTAATCCTTCACTCACTCAATGCACCATAAAAGCTTTTTTTTAAAAGACATTGTTGTTGCTGTTAAGTGTCATCAAATTGATTCCGACTCATAGCAACTGAATCTAAGTTTCCAAGGGGTGACTGGTGAACTTTAACCATTGACCTTGTGGTTCAAACAGATCTGTGGTCCAGAACTTTATCCCATAGCACAACACCAGTACTCCTCACAGAAAGACATTAGACTGATCAATATATTGGTATTTCATAGAAACACTGATTGCTTTCTCTGCAAGGGGTTTTAGTTATCATTTGCTACAATCTTCTCACTTTACAGAGGTTATGAGATTTTCTGAAGTCCATACACAAGAATGCACTGAAATTTATTAATGCTATGTATGTCTTCCCTCAGCTAGAAGGATGGGGGTAGCATGGGACCATCTCTACATGGTGTCTATCAATGCAGAAAAATTCACAACGGCTTAGTTTGAGAGTTAATTAGGAACACTCCACTTTTAGGTTTGATTTTTCCTTGAGCTTATTTATAAAAGAAAATTCAGGCCAGGGATGCCAACTGGCATTAATTTACTATTCAGCTTGTCTTCAAACTAGACCATTTAAAAAATACAAACAGAGGTGATTCGTGTTTATCTTAAAATCCATGGTGACCTTTAAAACAAACTACATCTTTTCTGTGCCTTTTAAACTACTTTGCTTCAAAAATGCTCATTGAGGGCTCATCAGTGATGAGGATTCTCAGAAAATATGAATCTAAATGCAATGGCTACAATCAGAACCTCAGAGTCCTTTGGGGGAAACAGCCAAGGTAGACTTTCTTGGGGCTGGCCACTATTATTCCAGCCTTGCATTCAAAGCCTCCCACAGAAGCCATTGACATTTATTTAGAAACTAATTGTGCTGCAGTTTGGGGTATGGGATGGAAAAAGATTAGTTCACATTGCAATCCATCTTGGAATGAAATGGCTGTTGTGGCACCAGAAGAAAATTGTTCCATTAAAGTCAAAGGCAAACCTCAATTGGAAGGACACAAAGGCCAGTGCTTCCAGATGAGGGTTTCTGTATTACAGAACCATCACTGAATTCTAATAGCACCACAGCTTCATAACACTCAGTTCCTGCCACTTACAAACTTCTTTCTTTTCTCTTTCCTCTACAAGTTAATTCTCAATTAAAGAGTGCTTTGACCATAGCAATCACCCTCTCTAAGACTGGGCTGACACTTCTCTTCTGTGAAAGCTGTACCTCTCCCCTTAAATAATTTGGGGTTGTCCCCATCCTCTGAACTGCAGTTGCTTTTACTATCTGGACCCCTAATCAGTATCTAGCAGGAAGTCTTGTAGGGCACAATTTTCTGCACACACTTATCTGTCTGATGTTACATATTCAGATTCTTGGACTTTACCGCAGACCGTGACGTCTTGGTGTGGCACTATAGGATAAACCCTGAACTACAAGGTTGGTTTGAACCACAAGGTTGGCTGTTCAAAACCACCAGCTACTCCTTGGAAACACTACACAGGATTGCTATGAGTCGGAAATGACTCAATGGCACTTAACAATAACAACACCCACCACCCAAGACCTACTGAGAATCAGAATCTGCATCTCAACAAGGCCTCCCTGTGAGTGGAGTGCATGTTACAGTTAAACAAGTGCTGCTTGACAGCATCTCTCTCAGAGTTAGGTCTGGGGGCAGGCTCTCAGGAAGTAGTTGTCAAACCAGTGAATGACTTCCTCGTCTGTCTAAGCACCTATCCTCCTCCCTTGGCTGACCACCATTAGTGGACATAGAATGCAGACTACTATTAGCATGAATTATTAATATCTCCAGCATCACTCAATTCTCTGAAAAACCACCATCAAGTAGATATGACATATGGAATGGTTAATCTGAATTTCTGAGTCAAACCTAATGCTTTTTTGATGTCTTTTTGTTTTGGATTCTCTGTGTATTGTTCTTGTAAATCTAGTACCATCGTTGTTGTTGTGTGCCGTGGAGTTGGTTCTGACTCATAGAGACCCTGTACAGGGTTTCCCAGGCTGTAAATCTTTAAGGGAGCAAAAAGTCTCATCTTTCTCCTGAGGAACAGCTGGTAGTTTCAAATTGATAACCCTGAGGTTAGCAGCCCGATTTGTAACCACTACGCTACCAGTGTTCCTTAGTACCATCATTAGCATCAGTTAATTCAGATTTTTATAGCTTTTAAATCGAGAATCAGAGAATGCTAACTCTGAGCAGGAACTTAAAGATCATTTCACTGAATCTCTTTACTTTACAGATGAGGAAACTAAACCTTGGAAACATCACAGCCTTAAATTCATGTGTCTTGGGAATATCAGTCAGGGACAAGAACCTACACGTCTGGTCTTCCAGTCTATGGATTTATGCACCACATTGTAAATATTTGGTTATCCTGGGCAGGTTAGTAAATTAGATTAGTAACTTCTCACCTTCTAAACAAACTGAGAAAACTGGAAACTTTAAGTCAAGATTCTTGGAAGGGCAAAAAGCTTTGTTGTTGTTGTCTAGTTGACTCTGACTGATAGTGACTCTGTGCACAATGGAATGAAACACTGCCCAGTCCTGCACCATCCTCACACTTGGTGCTATGCATTGCAGCCATTGTGTCAACCCATCTCATCGAGTATTTTTCACTTTTTTGCTGACCTTCTTTATCAAGCTGGATACCCTTTCCAGGGACTACCTCTCCTGATAATATGTCCAAAGGCCTAGAAGCAAAGTTTAGCCATTCTCGCTTCTAAGGCACGTTCTGGCGGTACTTCTTTCAAGACAGATTTGTTTGCTCTTTTGGCAGTCAATATATATATATTTTGCCAACACCATAATTCAAATGCATTAATTCTTCTCTGATCTTCCTTATTCATCATTCAGCTTTCACATTCATGTTGCTGTTGTTAGGTGCCATCGAGTTGGTACTGATCCATAGTGATCTTATGCACAGCAGAACGAAACACTGTCCAACCCTGGGCCAACCTCGTTACTGTTGCCACACTTGAGTCCATCGATGCTGCCACTTGGCCAGTACAAGGTAATTAAAAATACCATGGCTTGGATCAGCCCTACCTTGATACTTTAAGTGACATTTTTGCTATTTATCACATTAAAAAGGTTTGCCTAATTTACCTTCTCCTAATCTCCATGCTTTATTTCAAAGAAATACCAATGAAGACATTTCTCCCCTAATTATCATAATGAATCCCCATTTAAGGTGTCTTCAATTTGTTGTTAGTTGTCAATGAGTAGACTCATAGAGCTCTTCTGTATAACAGAAGGAACTGTTGGTGGGTCCTGCTCCTTCTTTTTGATTCTTGGTCTGTTTGAGTCTATAATTTCAGCTATTATGTCCATCCACCTCATTGAGTGTTTCCCTCATTTTTGTTGATGCACTACTTTGCCAAACATAATGAATGTACTTTTCTAGCAATTAGTTTTTCCTGATGTCGTGTCCGAATAAACCAGGATAATGTCTCACCACTATCTCTTTTAAGGAATACTGTGGTTGGGTTTCTTTTAATGCTATAATATTCAATAATATTTTTTTTCAACATTCCTTATCAGAACCACAGTTCAAATACATCAATTCTTCTGTCATCTTTTTTTATAGTCTAGCTTTCACATGCCTACAGCTTAGTTGAAAAGACCAAAGCTTGGGTCAGGTGTACTTTAGTCATCAAAGTGACATTTTATTTTTTAATACTTTGCTGTTGTTATTGTTAAGTGCTGCTGAGTTGATTACTTGTATGGTGTTTCTGAGGAGCAGCTGGTGGGTTTGAACCGCTGATCTGTGGCTCACAGTCCATTGCTTATCCTACCAGAAGTCCAAAACGCTAGTCAATGTATGGTAGTGGTGGTGGTGGTTGTGTGCTACCGAGCCAGTTCTGACTCACAGCAACCCTGTATAGGGTTTCCAAGGTTGTAAATCCTTAAGGGAGCAAAAATCCTCATCCTTCTCCTGTGGAGTGACTGGTAAATTTAAACCATTGACCTTGCTGTTAGCACCCCAGGTCATAATCCACTATTCTACCAGGGGTCCTTTGCTATTGTTGTTAAGTCCCTTCAAGTCAATTCTGACTCATAGCCACCCTGTATAGGGTTTCTGAGGATCTACTGGTGGGTTTGAACTATCAACTTTGTGGTTAGCAGACCAGTGCTTATTCTATAGCACCAGACCAGGTTCCTTTAGAGATTTGATAGCAGATTTTTCTCACACCACGTGTTATTTTATTTCTTGACTGCTGCTACTAGGGACATTGGTTGTTGATCCAAGTAGAATGAAATCATATACAACTTCAATTTCGGCTCCATTTGTCTTTATGTTGTTTGTTGGTCCAATTGTAAGGATTTTTGTTTTCTTTTCATTGAGGTGTACTCCGTACTGAAGGCTGTAACCCTTGGATCTTCATCAGTAAATGCTTCAAGTTGTCTTAATTTCTGAAAACAAGGCTGTGCCATCTGTATATTGCTGATTGTTAATGAATTTTCCTCTAATCCTGATGCTGCATTCTTCATAGATGTAATCCAGCTTCATTAATTCCTTGTTCAACATACTAATTAAATAAGTAAGGTGAAAGGATATACCTGTGCTGCATACCTTTTCCAATTTGGAACCATGCAATATCCCCCTGTTCTATTCAAACAGCTGTAGTGTTCTGGAATTCCCATTCTTTTTAGTGTTATCCATAATTTATGATGAACTGCACAGTCTAATATATTCACAGAACTAATGAGATGCAGGTAAACACATTTCTGGTATTCTTTGCTTTTGGCCAAAGTCCATGTGACATCAGAAATATTATCTGTAAGTATGACTTTGCTGTGTATGTTTACAATGCCAAAGGATCAGCAGCAGAGGAGAGTCTCAGGATTCAAGCTCCAAGACTCTAATTAGTCCATTCATTCAATTAATTGAGGCTCATGAGGTCAAAGATGTTAACTAGATTGTTCCTGGAGGACAAGGACTATGGGTCTTCCTAAGTATGCATGACCTCATAAAGACCTAGCTCTATAATTATACTTGCAACCTCATTACCCACTAGCAGCAACACTTCCACCTATGCCATGTATTCACTTCCTGCATGTGCCAAGCCTGAGGCAGTTGGTCTATGTCTTTTAGTAACCCCCCAAATTATCCCTTTTTAGAGATATGCACTGTGAGGCTCAGAGACTGAATAATTTTTATCCCAGGGAAATCATATACCAGGAATATATATACCAGGAATGAAGAAATCCTACAAATCATAAAGTATGCAGGCTGAGAAGTATGTGCAAGACAGAAAGGGGCATCTCAGATTAATGTAGACAAGGCTCAGGAATTTCGATACATCAGGGTAAGTCAAAAAGTGTTTCTGTGGGGTTCCAGTATATACATGCATGGGTTTATTCTAAACACAGTATGTTTAAACATGTTTGTGTAATTCACTGGCTGGCTACAGACCAGTTCTCTAAGTAATACACTTATCTATGTCTCATTGTTGTTGTTAAGTATTGTTGAGTGAGTTCTGACTCATTGTGACCTTGTATAAGGTTTCTGATAAGCAGCTGGTGAGTCTGAACTGCCAACCTGGTAATTCGAAGTCTAGTGCTGATTATACAGCACCATACCAGGAGTCCTTAGTCTTGTTGGTTTTGTTAAGTGCCGTTGAGTTGATTCTGACTCATAGCAACCCTGTATAGCGTTTCTGGGGAGTAGCTGGTGGGTTTGAACTACCGACCTTCCTACATCGCCATTCCAGGAGTGCTTAGCCTGATGAGAAAGCCTTCAAAAAAAAAGATCCAAAAAAAACCAATGGCTTCTAAGGGGATTTGCTTGGCTAGTTAAAGTCAAGGCAGAGAGGTCAGATCATAAGGTTATGTGACTGTTTTGGGGGATTCCAAAGTCCTGGTGTGGCACTATAGGATAAGCAGTGACTGCTAATCACAAGGGCAGCAGTTCAAACCCACCAGTTGCTTCTAAAAACTCTATACAGGGTCGCTATGAGTTGGGAGCAACAACAACAACAAAGGGGAAGTCTTGACAGATCTTCTCAAAGGACACAAGAAAATCATGAGGGCTTTCTATATAGAAGCTTTAAGAAAATTGAAAACTGCATTGGTGAGAAAAAGGGCAGTAAAGTTGCCCAGAGGAATTTTTTTTCCTTATGAAAAAGGATGACAAGGGCTGGCCTCTGAGATTTTCATTGGAAACCCTTACCTTACCTACCCTGTAGTTCTGGCCCTGTTCCTTCAACACTTCTTTTTGTTTCCAAAACTCAACGTATCTTGAAAAGGAACACAATTTGAGTTCCTGGAGGACACCAAAGCTGCCATTTTGAAGTGACGTAAATTGAAGAGTGAAGAATTCTTCAGGAAGGGTTGTTGTTGTTGTTAAGTGCCGTTGAGTTGGTTCCGACCCATAGCGACCCTGAACAGGCTTTCCAAGGCTGTAAATCTTTACAGGAGCAGAAAGCCCCATCTTTCTCCTGCGGAGCAGCTGGTAGTTTTGAACTGCTGACCTTGAGGTTCACAGCCTGATTCGTAATCACTACGCTACCAAGTATGGTTAGAGAAATGAAAACACTGTCTTCAACAGGGTATAGACCTAGCTGGACACTATATTAAGAAAGAATAGCTTCCTCAACGCAGGCCCCCTTCCAAGACTGAGACTCGGTGGAAATGCATGCTCTGATTCATGACCACACGCATAACGGATGGGGAGAAGTGAGGTAAAGGCAGCAATGAAGCGGCGAGCTAAGCCTTACAATATTCAGTGGGTTTCTGTGGACCCGGTTGGGGACCTGGTTGGCAAGCAGTGTGAGGAGACCTGGGGACTCCTGGACCCAGAATCAGTGGCCACGGAGGACTCAAGTGGAGAATGGAGCTGCCGGCTAATGGGAAGGGAGGGCATGTGCACAAGAACACCCACACTTGCAGATGACACCCACATGACCGGGACCGGATGACTGGATGATCAGAGCTCAACCAG
>NW_006408529.1:34229138-34242420 GCF_000296735.1 Chrysochloris asiatica | reverse complement strand
AAAAAAAAGCTGGAAATGACAATAAAAAAAGAATAGCTTCATATTCTTCATATCATAGAAACCTTTGATATTTAAAATCAAAGTTTTCTATGATTTTTGTAGAAATACTTTTGTGACCTACCGTCGTATTAAATGTAGATTAGCTGGCATATGGAGTCCTGGTGTGACACTGTAGGACAAGCACTGGATCGCAAGGTCAGTTTGTACCTCAAGGTTGGAGAGTCAAACTCACCAGCCATTCCTCAGAAACTCATACAGGGTCGCCAAGAGTCAAAACCGACTCGATGGCACTGCACAACAGCTGGAATATAGATGGAGCTTCAAAATGTTTGTGAAAAACTTTTAATTCCATTTTTCCATGAACTTTTTGAAGTCCCTTCATATATATGTGTGAATCCCTGGGTTGACAAATGATCAAGCACTTAACTACTAATTGAAAGTCTGTCCATTCAAATCAACCCAGAGCTGTTTCAGAAGAAAGGTCTGGTGATTTACTTTCAAACTATCACAGCCATAAAACACCCTATGGAGCACAGTTCTACAGTGTGACTCATGGCATCACCATGTGTTTGGAACTGGCTTGATGGCAACTGTTGTTCTTTTTGTTTGTTTCTTAAATACACATACACAACACATGGAGTCCTGGTGTGGTACTGTAAGATAAGTACTAGACTATTAACCACAAGGTTGGCTATTCAAGCCCACCAGCCGCTCCTTGGAAACCCTATACAGGATTGGTATGAGGTGGAACCAATTTGATGGCACTTAACAACCACAACACAGCACACATACACACGAAGACCCACAGCATATCTCATATACATTTATACACTTATTATATATATATATATATATAGATAGATAGATAGATAGATATAGATATAGATATAGATATAGATATAGATAGATAGATAGAGAGAGAGAGAGAGAGAGAGTCCTGATGTTGCACTGTAGGATAAACACTGGACCACAAGGTGAGTTTGAACTGCAAAGCCAGATGTTCAAACTCACAGTTGTTCCTATATAGGATGGCTATGAGTTGGAACCGACTCAACTGCACTCAACAACAAGCATATATATATAATGCATATAAATGACATATTGTTGTTGTTAGGTGCTGTAGAGTTGATTCTGGCTCATAGCGACACTGTGCATAGCAGAATGAATCACTGCAAGGTCTTGGGCCATCCTCACAAAGTTGTTATGTTTGAGACCATTGCTGCTGCCATGGCATACAAATATAAATTATAGGTATTTGTATATGGATATGTACATGAATACATAGATACATAGATATTCACTAGGAAGTTGAAGTGGATATCAGGAGGAGAATTTATTTTCCTAGTCAGTTGTAATAGATTGGGAAAAAGGGGAAGAATGTTATCCGAATGTTAAAAAACAACAAAATCAATGTAGTGAGTACATTTGTCCATAAGGTGGTGGTGTTAGTACAACTGAAGTAGAAGGAATAAGGTCAGGGCCTAGAGAGTTACCAATCAAAGTAATTACCGAATAATAAATCTATACTATCTCCACAAACTCCCATCCCCACCTCTAACAAATGCCTGATAGTTGTCTGCCTGGGTGTAGGTTATTTCTCAAAACAGAGCTTCTCAGCAGCATCTAGACCAGCCTGCCTGGAGACTTTGAAGCAGCTAAGGGCAGGTAAGTAACATGTGAAAAGCCTCCAGGAACAGCTGGCTACATCAGCCCATGAACTTAAGCAGAACACTCCCACAGTTCCTGAAACCCTTCCACATTCTCTGCCTGTAGGTGGTTTTCATTGCAGTGCACCAATCACTGAGGGAAGCATTCAAGACCGGCATGGAGGCTTCCTTAGGAAAGCTCCTCTGCCTTTCATCATTCACCTGGAGGCTCCTGCTGGCTGGAGCCCCTGGAGACAGGACCCAGGTCAGCACAGATTTCTGCTTCTTGAAAACATTCCCAAACCCCACTTTTTGCCAGCAACAGCTGTTAAAAGCTGGTCCACACCAAAAGGGATATTTACTCTCTGTACGGTTTTTGAAGCGAGTAAAGACGTAACAAAATAATCTACTACTGAATCCTTCCCTGGTGCTACAACCTTGCTTTCTAGTTTTATTTTTTGTAATTAAAATAATAATATAAAAAAAGGTACACTGTGTCTTTACTAAGGGATTCCTTGAATCTTGCCACACAGTTTTTGGCTGTGAACCAAAAGTTCGGAGATTAGAGTCTACCTGGTGGAACCTTTGATTTTACTCTGATAAATCAACCATGAAAAACCTTAAGGAGCACAGTTCTACTCTAACATTCATGGGGATTGCTTTAAGTCAAAATTGACTCGGTGACAATTGGTGTCTTCACTGTTGTTGTTGTTGTTAGGTGCCATCAAGTCGGTACTGACTCATAGCAACCCTACGCACAACAGAGCAAAACACTGCCAGATCCTGGGCCAATCTCACAATTGTTGCCACACTTGAGTCCACTGATGCTGCCACTTTGCCAATCCATCTCAAAGGGGTCTTCCGCTTTTTCTCTGACCCTCCACCTTACCAAACACGATATCCTTCTTCAGCGACTGGTCCCACCTGACAACATGTCCGAAGTATGAGAGATGAAGTTTGGCCATCCTGGCCTCCAAGGAGCACTCTGGGTGCGCTTCTTTCAACACAGATCTGTTGGTTCTTTTGACAGCCCATGGCACTTTCAATATTCCCATCCATCACCATAACTCAAAAGCATCAATTCTTCTAGGGTCTTCCTTATTCACTGTCCAGCTTTCGCATGCATATGAAGTTATTGAAAATACCATAGTTTGGGTCAGGCACACCTTAGTCCTCAAGCTGACATCTTTGCTCTTTAACCCTTTAAAATGTCTTGTGCAGCAGATTTGCCTAATGCAATGTGGCATTTGATTTCTTGACTGCTGCTTCTGTGAGTGTTGATAGTTGTTTGTTATTAGATGGTGTTGAGTGAGTTCCAACCCATAGCAAGCCTATGCACAACAGAATGAACACTACCTGGTCCTGTGCCATCTTCACAATTGCTGCCACTGGGAACAGCAATGGGCTCACTAGAGAGAAGTGGAAAGTAACATTGGTTTAAGTACCTCTCTGCTACAAAGTAAGCACTGTCTATGTTATCACATTCAGTCTATTCAAAGAGCCTGCTTTCTTGGACTTCAGAGAGGGATTTTGAAAGGACATAGTACCTGGTAGCATAGTGGTTACCAGTTGGGCTGCCAACCTCAAGGTCAGCAGTTCGAAACTACCAGCGGTTCTGCAGGAGAAAGATGAGGCGTTCTGCTCCCGTAAAGATTTACAGCCTTGGAAACCCAGTGCAGGGTCACTATGAGTTGGAACCAACTCTATGGTACTTAACAACAACAACAACAACAGTACCTGTGAATGTGTCAGCCACAGAGCAGGGTATAAACCCAGGTCTTTCTGGCTTACTTTGCTTTGTTTCCTGCTGTGTAAATGCTAAACAACTGGTTTTTAAATAAAAATTAGTAACATTTATATAATCTTGTGTCTTAGCATTTGGATGACATTTTACAAGGTACAAAATGTTTTTCTACTGCCCAGGGCCAGCTAGACAACCTTGTACTGAGTTCCATCCGTTCTTCTCTGTGTCTCTCCCTGGCTTCTCCTCACCAGCCTCCAGCTATGATGCCCCAGACTGAGCTGCCCTTTGCTTCCTGCTCCAGAGCAGGCAAATCCACAGGAAGCTGATTCATTGCTGACTGATTGATTGATGATGGAGGCTATTGAGTGTGCTCCTGCTTTGGTGGTTTCCAGGGTCATAGATCCTGGGTAGGCCTAGATGTTGGAGGGAGGCAATTCAGCTTACGTAAATTTAACCTGTCTCTCAGTTTTACCCAGCGACAGTAGCTCTGGTAGCGTAGTGGTTACGAATTGGGCTGCTAACCTCAAGGTCAGCAGTTCAAAACTACCAGCTGTTCCGTGAGAGAAAGATGAGGCTTTCTGCTTCCATAAAGATTTGCAGCCTTGGAAACCCTGTGTATGGTCACTATGAGTCGGAATCAACTCCACGGTACTTAACAACATGTCTTGGCTGATGCTGAGTGAATGTCAGTGTGAGGAGACTTTTCAACACACCTGGCTTCCTTCCTCACCTCTCACTTGGAAGTGAAGTTTTATATGTAGAGTTAAGTTATCTGGGTTGAGGAGGAACATGGAATCTAATAAGCTCTAGGGGACCTGGGTTGGATAAATGGGAGTGATAATAACAACATTTAGAGTGGTTACGAATCGGGCTGCTAACCTCAAGGTTGGCAGTTTGAAACTACCAACTGTTCCCCGGGAGAAAGATGAGGTGTTCTGCTTCCGTAAAGATTTACAGCCTCGGAAATCCTGTGCAGGGTCACTATGAGTCGGAACCTACTCTATGGCACATAACAACAACAACATTTGCCGACCAAGTGCTGTTGTAAGTGCTTTACTCAACCAACTTCTCACTCCACCACCCTGCCAGGTCTATGCTATTTATTTTCAGAAAAATGAAGCACCAAGAGATTATGTAACTTGTCAGTGATCCCAAAAATCTAAACCCAAACTCTTTGGTCGATTCTAACTCATGATGTTCTTGTGTACTACAGAGTAGAATGGCTCCGTATGGTTTTTGTGGCTTTACAAAGGCAGATCATAAGGGCCTTTGTTTGGTGTTGCCACTGGATGTGTTCAAATCAGCCTCAAGGTTAGTAGATGAACACAAAAACAATTGTTTGCACCACCTAAGATACAAGATCCTATAGCTCCTAAGCAGAGAAGCTAGAATTTGGATTCACAGACAAATGGTCATTGCCAACATAGCCCTGACTTCCTCATGATCATGCTCGAGGTTTCTAATGTCCCTGAACCATAACTCAGTTCCTGGCATTGGGGGACAGGACCGGGGGGGTGGTCTCATTTAGAACTGTTCTTTGGGATCAGCCCCAGGACAACCCAACAGGGTCAGAAGTGCTGTTTGTCTCTGCCCATCATGGGTAGGTGGATTGGGAGTCTTAGAATCTTTCCTATTTTCTTTCTTCCCTTCCCACCTCCTCAACTCTTTCTGCCTTGCCTGTCATCTAGCTCATCAAGTCCAGTGAGACCAAATTAGAGAAGAAGGCCTGAGAACCTTGTGTCATAGTTGCATTGCAGACAATGGAGTTTTGATGAGTTGAAGACCAGCAACAGCAGAAGGCAGCCAGAAAGGGGCAGGTCTATCATGAAGGAACAAATCAGAGTACATACCTTAATCTTGACCCTGGCCTAAGGGCAGGTGGACTGTACTGCATCCACCCTGATCATAGCTACATGGCCTGTAAAAGTTTTGTACATTTGTCCTTTTGGCTACAGTAACCAAGAAACGGATTTAATTGGAGCTAGTGGTTATGGTTAAGGCGCTCTGGTAGCATAGTGGTTACAAATCAGGCTGCGGAACCTTAAGGTCAGAAGTTAGAAACTACCAGCTGTTCCAAGGGAGAAAGATGAGGCTTTCTGCTCCCGTAAAGATTTATAGCTTTGGGAACCCTGTACAGGGTCACTATGAGTCGGAACTGACTCCACGGCACATAACCAACCAACAAACCAGTGGTTATGAATTGAGCTGCGAATGTTAAGATCAGCAGTTTGAAACTACCAGAAGTTCCGTGGGAGAAAGGTGAGGCTTTCTGCTCCAGTAAAGATTTACAGCCTTGGAAACCCTGTACAGGGTCGTTATGGGTTGGAATCGACTCAACAGCACTTAACAACAACAGCAACAGAAAGTGAATTTGTCAGAAACATAGAAAATCCTGCCGTATATGTCACCTGGACAGGCATTGCCAATCTAATTGGAGGCCCAAACCCTTTAGAGCTGCAGTCCACCAAGTCACATTGTGTGTGTGCAGTCATGGCATTGGATTAGGAATAACCAGTCATTAAATGATTGTGTATGAGCCTTGGTAGCATAGTGGATTAAGCAAGGTTGGCGGTTCACCAGCCGCTCCTCGGACACCATATCCAGGGTCGCTATGGGTCGGAACTGACTTGATGGCACTTAACAACAACAACAAGATCATAGTAGATTAACCACAGGTCAGCAATTCCAGTCCATCAAGCACTCTGAGGGAGTGCTTGCTCCTATAAAGATTTACAGTCTCGGAAACCCTATACCAGTTTGTTAGGAGTCAGAATGGATTCCACAGCACCCCACTACCACTACTACTACCACCATGTTACTGTGTTTGCTGATGGACTCACCCCAGGCCACCAGTCCTGCTGGTCCTTTCACAGGCCTTCTCAGGCAGATAGAACTGTGAACTGGCCTAGAGCCTGAATTCTGGTCTTACTTCTGCTATTGAAATTTGGGCTCTTTAACCAATCCTTTTTCTTCTCGGTGCCTCTATATTCCCACCTGTACTGTGTGGCTACAAATATTTGCTAAGGATCATTTTAGCAGCTGTGAAGAGTCCTGGGATCATTGAATGAAAGACGCTCTATTAAAGCTTAGGAACCAAGTGATGACTCTGGCCCCATCCACACTGCAGAGCTCTGCAGGAGACAAACTAAACCCATTCATCCTTCATATAGGACTAATTTTTTTCCAAAGCCTCACTGTTGGCCAAGGTGGCAGGGCTTCACAGAGAACAGAGCAGTCTTAGCACTTTCAAAGTGCCTTCTATTTGGTAGAGCTGCTTTTTTTCTTTTTCTTTCTGCCATTATATATTAGCAAAGGTAAAACTACCTTGCAAGAAACAGAACAATCATGAAAAGAGAAGTTCTTCTCAAGGGAGATCTACTTATTAATCCATTTAAAAAGGCTAAGAGGTCATGCTGCATGTGACTTGGATTTAAATTATTAGCATATTGGGCACTTCTGAGGACCATCTGCATTAATATCAGGGTATCATTTTTACATTTATTTTTACAGACTTGTGCCTGTTGTTTAAGGGTACTCGCCATGTAGGAGAGCAAAGCTGAGAATAAAAAGGTCTACTACAAGTCGGGCTACTAACCTCAAGGTCAGCAGTTTGAAATTACCAGTCGTTCCATGGGAAAAGATGAGGTTTTCTACTCCTGTAAAGATTTACAGCCTCAGAAATCCTATGCAGGGTCACTATGAGTCAGAACTGACTCCACGGCACATAACCACTACCACTAATATTTGAAAGGAGCCTTGGTAGCTTAGTGGGTTACATATTAGGCTGATAACTGCAAGGTCATCAGTTTAAGTCCATGGGAGAAAGATGAGTGGCACTGTAAGATCAGCACTAGACTGTGAACCACAAGGTCAGCAGTTCAAATCCATTAGCTGCTCTTCAGAATTCCTGTTATGCAGGGTCTCTATGAGTCGGCTGACTCTACAGCACTTAATGACAATAACAAAGATTTACAACCTTATACAGGGTTGTTATGGGTCGGAACTGACTTGATGGCACATACCCCAACCATTATCACTAAAGTCAGATGTATATCTGCTTCTTCAGCAAGACTCTGTTGTTGTGACCCAGAACCCTGCATTTATCCTGAGGCTGCAGTAGCATGATTTAAGAACTCTCATCACCCACCTACCTGGATCCTGGGACCCTAGATTCACCTGACAACCTGTGGAGCACAGTTCTACTCTGACACACATGGAGTTGCCATGAGTCAGAGTCAATTTGATGACCACTGGTTTCTACCTGCCTCACCAATCCCTTCTGTTCTGTGTACACTTACTTAAGCAACATTGGTTCTCTGCTTTACTTCCTCTTGGATCCATTCAGTCTCTTTTGAACTCTTCACTAGTCTCAGGAGCCAGGTGTCACATGTCGTCCTTAGGTTGTGGACATCTAAGAAATTCACTACGTAGTCTAAGTAGTCACTCACTCCTTAAGGACTCAAATCTCCATTCCCAGCGTGATGAGCAAGGACCTTGATGAGTCTCCAGTCATCATGGCCTCCTATTCAGTCCTTTCTCTGGAATGTTGTGTCCCTCCCTTTACATTGGGAGGGAAATGTAAAGATCTTACATATATTTACTAAGGCCTTAAATGATCTGGTTCATGTCTTCTTGGCTTCGTTTCCTCTTACTTACTTTTCTGCTCATCAAGCCTGTCACACTGTTCTTTCTGTTTCTCAAACTCATCCAAGTTCATTTCTACTTTAGGGTTTTACACTTCTGTTGGTCCCTTGACTTAATGGCATGCTTGCTACTTGTCATTCAGATCTCTACTTAAATGTCATGTTTACATTCTCAGAGATTAAATCCTTGACTATCTTTTCTTTAAAATAGCTCTTCCTTTTCAGCTCCTTACACATTGTACAGTTTGTCATCAGATCTTTAAAACCACTGACAGTTATATATGCTATGTGTATCAGTTGACAATTATATATGCAAGGTGCTGGACTGGGCAGTGTTTTGTTCTGTTGTACATAAGGTAGCTATGAGTTGGAACTGACTTGATGGCACCTAAAAATAACAACAAATGAATAAATTTACATATATATTGTCCCTTTCCTGTCAATACTAGATTATAGATTCCATGAGCAGGGACCTCATCTGACATCTTCTCTGCTGTAACCCCAGTACCACACAATGTACTTGTTTATTCCTCTATAGATATTTACTGGATGAATCAATGAGTGTAAAACTAGTAATAGAAATATTTTTGTGGACCCTAAGAGGTTGTCAGTGAACTTCAGCTCTCAAACCTTAGCGTCTTTGTCATTGTCATTATATGTCCATTTGGACCCTCTGCTCAACTAGTGGAAGGCCATGGGTGTTGAATTTGAGTTGGTTTGCGGTGATCCAGTTTCCTGTGCTGTGTGTGGCTTGTCTGTGGCTAAGTAGTCTATGATATCAAGAATGAATCAAGAACAACTTCTAAAACCCATCCAAGAGTCCACTTGGGTAGGCAAGTGGAAGGATATTGATATGCTGTATAAGGTATTAACTGGGGAAACAAGATCAGAGTGAAAAAATAGAGGAATATCCAGAGCTTTGGGAACATGATTACAAGTCTTTGGTAGAAGGCAATTATGTGGGAGTATCAAAAAGTTCATGGACAATTGGAATTAAAAGACAGAGAAATTTTCCACTATCTAATGTTTTAAAGAAGTACAGCCAGAATGTTCCTTGGAAGCCAGGAGAGCCAGACTTCATCTCTCATACTTTGGACATATTATCAGGAGGGAGCAGTCACTGGAGAAGGATATCAAGTTTGGTAAAGTGGAGGGTCAGAGAAAAAGAGGAAGACTCCCAATGAGATGGATTCACACAGTGACGGAAGTGATAGGCTCAGGTATAGCAACGATTGTGAGGTTGGCACAGGACTGGGCAGTGTTCGTTCTGTTGTGCATAGGGTCACTATGAGTCAGTACCAACTTGATGGCACATAACAACAACAACAATTTTTGAAGCTTTTTGAAGCCCTCTCATGCAGTTTTTGGCCAGCAAGTGAAGACATAGTGTCCATCCTTATATCTCTCAGTAGGATGCCACTTGGCTCAAGTATACAAATACAGTGGCTGATATGGATTGATGGGGTCACCCCAAAATAAGTGTTGTAAATTCTAATCCAGATAATGGTTTATCATTCCCCTTGGGAAAGGGTTTTCTTTGTTATGCTAAGGAGACAATATTAGTTTAGGATGTGTTCTATAGAAATATAAAATATAATTTAAAGTATTTATTTTAAAATGTAAAGGAACAAGATTAAGCAAGCAGAGAAATAAGCAGTGATAGTGGAGGATAGCTACCACACCACATTAAGATCATCAAGGAACCAAAGAGCAATAGGACCTTCTCCTATAGCCAACACAGATAGAGACTTCCCTACAGGTGGTGTCTTGAATTCAGACTTGTAGACTCCTAAATGGTTAGAAAATAGATTTCTGTTTGCTATGGCTACTCACTTGTGGTACTCCTGTTACATTATCATGTTGCAATATTAAAACTATAACTAAGACTTGGCCTACATCCTTCTCCTAAAGGGATGAGTGGGTAGCAGCTGCACCTTTCCCTACTGGTTAGGATCTAATGCTTTATACTGATGCTGGGTTATAAGTGGGATGGGATACTTTTTGTTAGTCAATTCATTCCTGTGACTGGCTGGAGAATGGATTTAGATTGTGGGAGAATCTCAAAAGAAGACCACTGAGGAAACTATTCAACAGTCAGAAAAGAGACGATCTGAGCTAGCAATGACAGAAGAGGAGAAAGAGGTTCAATGCAAGAGGAATTACTGACATAGAATTGACAACACTTAAATTAGACAAAAATAGATTGATAGAAAGGAGCCCTGGTAGCATAGTGTGCTACATCGTGTGCTGTTAATGGAAAAATCTGTTGCTCTGTGGGAGAAAGATAAGGTTTTCTGCTTTCATAAAGATTTATAGCCTTGGAAACCCTATATAGGGTTGCTATTTGTTGGAACTGACTGGACAACATACAGTAGCAGCAGCAGACTGATAGAATGAGAAAGAAGGAAGACATCATGAAGAGTGGAAGGAACTGAGCTTGTTCAACTACATGGAAGATGTCATATATCTTGATTAAATTAAGAACACCAAAGGAAGGAAAAGTTGCAAGACAATAGTGTACTTTATCTCTGGAAAGGCTGAATTTGACAAGCTCATAAGACCTCCAGAGAGAGATTTTTTTTCCCATAAGCATTTGGAAATATAGGCCAAGAGCTCAAGAGAAAGAATGAAATTACATTACTTTTAGTAAAAGGAGTTTCTTAAAAGTAAGCAAGAGGGCTTCCAGTTTTGGCAGCAGCAGAGGCAGAGTCAGGTAGGACAGGCTCCATGGGGAAGGGACTGAAAACCCAGAGAAACTGCTTTCATGGAACAGCACCAGAGCTCTGGATCTAGCATAAGGTACAGGGCATCAGTTTCCTGCACCTGCCAGTGGAAAAATCATGGTATAAAGGAAAATACTGAGATTTAAGAATTGCTCGAGACATGGGACTCCCTCTGTGGCCAGTCTGCCTGGGCAGAGTTTAAACGGCAGAGCGACAGCCAGAGTGGCACAAGGAACTGGTACTAAAAGCAGTACAGTGACATTTGCAAAAGGAGGTGTTGGGGGATTCTACACATTTTTCCTTCCTCTTCCCTGTTATGCCTTCTTTGCCCAGCCTGGACACCCTCAAGTGGGTGGGTGTGCACCCCTCCAAAAGAAAGTCCAGCGTTGAGCCCACAGTTTTTCCCATGGCTCAGAGAGAAAGAGCCCTATTGGCCCCAAGGGAAAATTCTTTGGTGGCTGCTTATGACATCAGCCTCTGGGCCACAGCTCTAAAATTAACTTGTGCAGGACCTTTTATTCCAACATATCCAGCAGGAAAAAAGCAGGCCTGTCAGGCCTGACAGACAAACCAGATGAACAATTTGTAAAACCCCAACATAAAAGGATGCAACTATCTTGAGAATTATACTGTGCACATGCAGATACCTAATTGACCTTCAGAGACAAAAACAGTAGACAATCTTTCTCCCATTAACTTCTCAATATCTATCTACACACCTCTATGGTACTGACTAGAGGAGGGGCCTTGGCAAGTGGACACCCTCATCCACTGCTGGAGGTTTCAATAGTACACACACACTGTCTGTGTAGCAAGGCAACTGGCCAGTAGCCCACAGTTTTATTTTTATTTCAAAGTGGTGGTTTTGTCTCTGCTTTTATATTGCTTCTGTTTGGGGGCCTTTTGATCACACATGTTTTCCTGGAGGTGGGAGCTTTTTCTCCCTATATTATCCAGGATGAGACAGCAACCATGGCCATATAGCCAAGCTACAAGCACACTCCATAATATTCCACCATTGAGTCAAGAGCCAATAACACCTACTAAGCATTACATGCGAAAAGGGAAGCCTATCTCCTGATCATATCCACCAAGAGACAACCACTAAGCTTAATAACACAGCAACAAACATCCATTTAAGCATTAAAAAGCCACATAACTACTTGAAATGACTAAAAAAAACCCCACAAAAAACCCACAACAATATATCTCAAAGCATGTCCCAAAACAGAAAAGAGTAACTGAGGCAAATGAGCTGGAGACAGACAAAGATCCTCCAGCAAAGGAAGAGCAGGTTTTGGATTTACCTGAGAAGGAATTCAGAAGAATGATATGGAAACAAATTCGATTGCTCTAAAAGGGGGTTGAGGAAAACAAGGAAGAAGTCAGGAAAGTGCTACAAAAGCAATCAAACAATATCAATACAGCATTGGAAATGATTCAAAACCTGCAAAAAGAGGTCCAGATGATTAATAATAAAATATCAGAAATGGACAATAACTGAAAGAGGAAAGGAGCAGAATTGAACAGATGGAAGCCAGAACCAGCGAACTGGAAGACAAATCACTCAATACTGCTAAGACAGAAGAGCAAGTAGAAAAAAGGATTAAAAAAATCTGAAGAGAGTCTAAGATTCATGTTAGATAACATGAAGAGGAACAACATAAGAATTATTGGCATTCTAGAACAGGAAGAATTGGAGAAATCCACAGAGGAGATAGTTGAAGAGCTTCTGGAATAAAATTTCCCTAACATCTTGAAAGATGAGAAGATAAGCATTCAAGAAGCCAAATGTACCCCAGGAAGGATAGACTCCCTCCCCGCAAATCACCAAGACATATTATAATCATGCTCTCCAAAATCAAAGACAAGGAGAGAATCCTAAAAGGGTCCAAGGAAAAAGGGAAGTGTTACTTACAAAGGCAAGCAAATCAGATTAAGCTCTGACCCTCAGCAGAAACCATGCAGGCAAGAAGATAATGGGGAGACATATACAAAACCCTAAAAAATAAACCTGCCAACCAAGAATCATCTATCCAGCAAAACTGTCAATCAAATATGATGGTGCAGTCAAAACATTCCAAGATAAATAGAAGCTAAGAGATTTTGTCAAAGCCAATCCAGCACTTCAAATCATCCTAGAGGGAGTTCTTTGGACTGAAAACCAACAAAAAAAGAACAACCAGAGATTGACAGGCATGGCAACACCACCTGAAACTCAGACGACAGATAACAGAATCCAGACAGATCAAAATTACAACAACAAATTCAAAGGAGCTGGGAGGTCAATCAAAAATCAAAATAATAACTATGTCAAAAAAGGTAAAAATGTAGGAACAGAGATCCAGGTGGTGAGGAGGTCATGTAGAGTACAGGATACAATAGATTGTCTTAAATGGAGGGAAAATTAATAGACTATGAGGTAACCCCAAAGAAAGTTAATATTTTACAAGTTACCAAGAAAATGAACTTCCAAGAAGAACACACAAATATGAAAACTAAGAAGAAACCAACAAGAAATAACAC
>NW_006408529.1:34207143-34222693 GCF_000296735.1 Chrysochloris asiatica | reverse complement strand
CAGTGACATGGCCACAGATAACTAGAGTGGAGAGTGAAGCATCCCACTGATATGAAGTGAGGGGGCATGCATAAGAACACCCATACTTGCAGATAGTACCCACTTGACCTGGCTTCGATAGCTGGATGATCAGAACTTGACTGGAAGAAGGAAGAAGAGAGAGAGAAAAAAAGAGTATCCTGCTACAGTTTGATGCACTTTACCTATACTTTTGGATGTAGTAGCTCAAAAAAGGCAACAAATCTTTACAGTGAGGATCACTCTCACCCCCTTGGTGCACAGGGTTGACAGGCATGGGCAACTTAGAGATTGGCTACCCAAAATGGGGGGCCTATAAAAGCAAGAAGTGACTGGCTTACAAGCTTTCATGGGGGAGCCTAGTTCCAGGCGGGGTGAGGTAAAGTAGAATCTCCACTGAATGATTTCCAATCTGTTGGGACCGGGCTCGAGAAAGGAAATGGGGATAAGACTCTTGCAGTACAATAGTGAATAATTGTTATCAGAACTGACTGTGAGGTTAGGAAATATAGAGGCAGATGTTTTTTGACAAAAGGAGGGGAGTGATTGATTTTGCAGCCCAGAAGACTAGGTCCCTGGGACCATCATGTGAGAAGAGTGGAGAGCGAGACCCTACCCAGAGAGGCAGTGATGCCAGAGATGGAGCACCTGGGACACTGAACTCAGGAAGAGAGAGGGGTGGTGTGCTGACGGCCGGTGGGCGGGCCTGTGGGTGTATCCTTTGGTTATGTGATAATGCATATGGAGGCGATTGTGATCATTGCAATGAAACGAAATATGATAGATGAATGTAAAACTGATGTTCTCGCATGTAAACCTCACAATAAAAAACAAAAAAAAAAAAAAAAAAGAGCAAGTAAGAATTTTACAGGGATGGAGGGAAACAGCAAGGCATTTTACTTTTACCTGGAAATGGAAAGTTAATTTTCTTATTCAAATGGAGAGCTTGATTTTAATTTAATAAATGTGTGTTGTGGTTTCAGAAACCAGCAACCTTTTTGCTTTATAAAGAAAACTTGGGATTATCTTTATAGGGGCAGAAGCCCAAGAACCCAAACTCTAAAGGGCCAGAGCAGAATATAGTTCTTCCCAAGAGAAAAGGGAGTGCACTATTCAGACCAATTTCTTGCTCACTGTAGCCCACTGTGCACATCACTCTGAAGTGTCCTGTTTAAAAAAAAATCATATATCCCTTATTTCATAATAAACATGAAAGCAGAAACAAATTGAGCTGTCGCCTCCAAGTCAAGTAAAGAAAATCAAACGCATCCAAGATGAAAGCAAATAGAACAATACACAGAGATCAGAAAACAGATCAACCCTTAGGGAGCACATAGAAAGAATGACAATAATTACTATTTTAGGAAAATCATAGAATAATGGGAGTGCTAAAATAACTCTCCACCTCACCCCTGTCAAAAAATGGAGAAAAAACTCCAACAATTTAAAACTGTGAAGAAAGAAAGAATATTTCATAAGAAAGAATATTTCGTAAGTGAATGTTGCAGCAGTGAGAAAATATGGATGAGATAGCATTGGGCCTTCCTTGCTGAGTTCTTGTAATAAGCTCTAGATCTGGGCTAAAAATGTCAAGCAAAGGGTAAAATCAAGAGTAGGGGTGAGGTTACCAGTCACAGTTTGTAACAAAGAGATGATCAGTTGGGATGAGGCAGTGGGAAAGCAGGCCAGAGTGCTCCTTGGAGGCCAGGATAGCCAAATTACATCTTTCATACTTCAGTCATATTGTCAGGAGGGACCAGTCGCTGGAGAAGGATATCATGTTTGGTAAGGTGGAGGGTCAGAGAAAAAGAGGAAGGCCAATGAAATGGATTGGCAAAGTGGCAGCATCAATGGGCTCAAGCGTGGCAACAATTATGAGGTTAGCCCAGAACCGGGCAGTGTTTTGTTCTATTGTGCATAGGGTCTCTATGAGTTGGTACTGACTTGATGGCACCTAACAAAAACAATAACAACAACAATAAGTTAGACCTAAAGGCTGCAAAGGTTCAGCAGCAAAGAGGCATAGTGCTCTTTGAGAGAGCGAGCCCCCAGTGCTGCTGCTTGCTCTTGGTCCTGCCTTACAGTTTTCATTAGAAACTGGCATGTTTCACTTGAAATATACAGTAAATCCAATTATTTGCAGTAGATTTGTTCTATAAAGTCCCTTCAGTGAACACTGAATAAGCACATCCTGAACCATTGCTACCAGGGGAAATACAAGGTTAGATTCCTGTATGCCACTGGGAATAACACTTTCATCAAATGATCAACATCTAACCTCATTTTATGCCAGTTTCTGTTTAAAGATACCCAATGTAATATATATATATTGTTGATTCATTAGCATTGAACTCACAACCAACAGCACTATCACTATCACTATCACTTTTGCCTGAATGACGTTTATCTAACACTGTATTTTTTCTGTAAGGCACATCACAGCCTTCTTAAGCTTAGGAACATGAGATAACACTTCATCACTTGGAGTCAATTTAAGCAGTGAAATCACCAACAAAAAGCACAAAAATGTGGCATTAAATAGATTGTGTAATGGACAGTTGTTTACAGTTTAAGAGCTTAAACAAGAATGTAGACCATAAGATTTCTTTGACTTCAATTGGGAACATGAGTTGAAAAGCTCAGATTTGTTGCTACTCTGCATATGTCTAAGATTGTGAAAAGACCTTGGGTATTGAAACTTTACCAAGGAGGTGAATTCACAAATATAGAAGCCATGAATAATGAGGATTGATGATCTTTCTAGAATATCTTCTGGCAGTGTAGAACAGGAGGTAGGAAAGGGTTTGGTGATCAAATCCACCTGAGAAATGCTGTATAAAAACATTTTCTTTGAAATTCACAAAACCATCAGTATATTAAAGGCTCTGAAAAGTTTTGCTTTTTAAAAAAATAAGTCTAATTAAAACACAGTTTCCCCAATAAACCTGACAAAAAACATGTGCTATCTTCACTACCTTAAGATTCTTATTTTGAAGAGCAATATCCCTGGTTACAAGATTTGACTGGATGTCATTTGATTAGAAGTGCCCAGCCATTCTGTTTTAAAGTTGGTAGTGTAGCGGTTACGAATCGGTCTGCGAACCGCAAGGTCGGCAGTTCGAAACTACCAGCTGCTCCATGGGAGAAAGATGAGGCTTTCTGCTCCCGTAAAGATTTACAGCCTCAGAAACCCTGTGCAGGGTCGCTATGAGTCAGAACTGACTCCATGGCACATAACAACAACAACAACAAACAATAAATTAAAGGGAATAACTTTATTAGAAAGGCTGCATGTATCCTGATTAGAAACTCTGAGTTACATGAAAAACCACAATACTAATTTTCAGTTCATTTGCAGAGCATCCTGTGCATTACCAAGCACATCTGCAGACATTCCTAATATTTATCATCTCTTCTCCCTACGAGACAACAATGTTGTAGTATTCTGAGCTGATTCCATTCTAGGAGTGCAGGAAAATAAGTTTGGTTAAGTCAGTTGGATAATTACATTCCTCTTTTATATAGCATCCTCTGCTGGTCAAGAGTACATTCACTGCTAAAAAGTTTCCCCTATTGTTCTCTACCTCCAATTTAAACTTCAATTATTCAGCCACATCTGGAATCCTGATTTAACAAGTGGTTTTGGATGAGAAGATCTAAAACTCATACTGTTTTTCAGTTCCTTGCTGAATTATCTGATTTATACCATTGCCGACAGGATCAAATCCAAATGCCTTAGTATTCCTTTACAATTTTCTCAGAGATAAAACTTTACCACATAATCTATCACTTTCCAGCCAAATAAACTGTGTTCCAGAACCTCCCCCAAACCTGCCATTTCCTGGATAGGCCATGCTAGTCCTGTTTACCGTATCCCTCACAGTCTGCTCCTGATGGCCCCTCGCTTTTAGTTTGTGCACAAGCTTCCCTGTCTCCCCCAAGGCAGAGCTGTTCACTTTCTGCTCTAGGGCCCATAGCACTTTCCACCAGATTCAGATAACACTGGTCATTTTGTAATTGTCCCTGGGTCTTCTTCCTGGATCTTCCTTTGCTTCATTCATCATTATATCCCTCTCACAGTACATAATGACACATGAATGATTAAAGCTTAAGAAACATTTACTGAATGGATGATTTATTTGTGTCTTGTCTGTTGTGGTGTCTCTAAATTGGATGTTGACGTAGGCAACAATCACCAGCAAAGAATCACAATTGGTGTAAGACGCAATGAGTAGCTTGAGCAGACCTGGTCTGAGTAGGTGCCTTTCAGTCTCTGGGGAGCATAGATATGCATGGGATTAAAACTTTAAAAAAATTTTTTCAAAAGGAGTATGGATTAACAGAGTATAATAAGCAGTGGGCCAAGAGGATGACTTGAAGGTAAGTCACAATGGATGGGGGAGGGAGGAAGAGCAAAGGGCTAAGGATTGTGTCAATTCATACCTGCTGGGGCAAAGGCAGGGGCAGGGGAGAAGGTCCCATTGTTAGGGTGTCAAAATGACTCAGGGACTGGGCAGGGCAAGGAGGGAAACATGAAGTCACTCCCTAACTTCAGCTTCCATGGAGAGATAGTGCTCAAAGGGGTTTTCTCTCAGTGGAAGTAAAAAGCTGAAAACCAGTTGTGGAGGAGTCAATTCTGACTCATGGTAACCCTGTGCTTGTCACAGTAGGACTGTGCATCATACAATTTTCAGTGGCTGATTTTTCAGAAGTAGATCCTCAGCTTTTCTTCCGAGACATCTCTAGGTGGACTTGAACCTCAAACACCTTGACTAGTGGCCAAACACATTAACCATTTACACCATGTAGGAATTCCAAAGGGGAACTAAAATACTTGTTTTCAATTAATTTATTTCATTATTTTCTTAAGCTTTATGGAATGACTTATCTTATTTTTTAACCTATTGTTTGATTGAAGTCTATGAAAAAGGTTTAGTTAGTTCTGAACTCAGGCTACCCCTGTTATATTTCCTTTGAGTTCCTGAATTCAAAGGCACCTAAAACAAATTTTCAGATATTTAACTTAGCCACAAAACAGCCTCTAGTAACTCCAGCAATGAGTAAAGACAAATATCAAGATTAGCTTTATCAAAAGGTCACACTAATCATTAAATTATGTTTGTTTGCAAAAGTTACTTTGCCTTTTTGAGCCTTAACATCCCAAATTGGCACACAAGAGATCCTAGGTCAATGCAATTCGGAGGAACTCCAGTTACTAGTCTCAGTTTCTAAGGAGGAAACTGACAGTGAGAGAAACTGAATTCAAACATTTGTAATACACTTAGTAGAATCCTGTAGTTATTTTCCTTTAGAAAGCTCAATCTCAGTTCAAAGTTGTTGTTAGGTGATATAGAATCTGTTACTACCCCATGCACAACAGAATGAAGCACTGCCCAGGCTTGCTTAACTGTTATCCATTGCTGCTGTAGTTATGTCAATCTATCTGGTTGGGTGGCTTCCTCTTTTTTGTTAATCCTCCACTTTACCAAGCATAATATATCCTTATCCAAGGACTGATCTCTCCTGATAACATGTCTGAAAACTGAAAGACAAAGTCTCTGATCCTGACTTTGAAGGAACATTCTGGCTGTAATTATTCCAGTATAGATTTGTTTGTTCTTCTGGCAGTCCATAGTACTTTCAATATTCTTCTCCAACACCACAATTCAAATGCATCGATTCTTCTATGGTCTTCTTTATTCACTGTCCAACTTTCACATGCATATGAGGTTATTGAAAACACCATGCTTTAGTTCAGGTTCACGTTAGTCCTCAATCTGATACCTTTGCTCTTTAACACTTTAAGAGGTCTTGTGCAGAAGATTTCCCTAATGCAATATGTCATTTGATTTCCTAATTGCTGTTTCCATGAGAGTTGATTGTGAATCCAAGCAAATTTAAGTCTTTGAAAACTTCAATCTTTTTCCCATTTATTATAATGTTATTTAGTGGTCCAGTTGTGAGGATTTATATTGAATTGTGATCCATAATGAAGACTGCAATCTTTGATTTTCATCAATAAGTATTCAAAGTCCTCTTCACTTCTAGCAAGCAGGTTGTATCATTTGCATATTGCAGGTTGTTAATGAGTCTTCCTCTAATCTAATGTCACAATCTTCTTCATATAATTCAGTTTCTCTGATTATTTGATCAGTATACAGATTGAATAAGTATGGTGAAAGAATAGAACCCTGGCACACAACTTTCTTGATTTAAACCATTCAGTATCCTCTTGTTCTGTCCTAATGATTACCTCTTGTAAGTATTACAGAACACTTCATTGTGCTCATGAAGATCGTACAGGTTCTTCATGAGCACAATGAAGTGTTCTGTAATACTCATTCTTTGCAGTGTTATCCATAGCTGGTCATGATCCACACAGTTGAAGATCTTTACATAGTCAATAAAGCACAAGTAAACATCTTTCTGGTATTCTCTGCTTTCAGCCAGGATCCATCTGACTTCAAAAATGATATCCATAGTTCCGAGTCCTCTTCGGTATCTGGTTTGAATTGCTAGCAGTTTCCTATCAATGTACTGTTATAGCCATTTTTGAATTATCTTTAGGAAAATTTTACTTGCATGTGATGTAAATGAAATTGTTCGATGATTTCCACATTCCATTCAGTCACATCTTTTTGGAATGGGCAAAAATATGTATCTTTTCCAATCGGTTGGTCAATTGTCTTCAAAATTTGGGGGCATAGATGAGGGAGCTCCTCCTATGCTTCAACAGTTTGTTGAAAGATTTCAATTGTGTTCCATCAATTCCCAGGGACTTCTTTCCCACAATTCCTTCTGTGCAGCTTGGTCTTCTTCTTTCAGTACCACTGGTTCTTAGTCATTTGCTACTTCTTGAAATGATTGACTGTATATTCATTCTATCTTCTTTTGTTGCTTTCTGTATCACTCAGTGGTATATCATCCAATCCTTCAGTATTGAAAGACATGCATTTTTTCTTCAGTTCTTTCCACTTTAGAAATGCTGAGCATGCGCTTTCCCTTTTGGTTTTCTAATTACAGGTCTTTGAACATTTCATAATACTTGACTTTGACTTCTCGAGTTGCCCTTTGAAATGTTCTGCTCAGTTCATTTCTTTCATTTGCTTTAGCATCTCTATACTGGAAAGCAAGTTTCAGAGTCTCTTCTGTCATCCATTTTTTTCTTCTCTTTCTTTCTTTCTTTTAAATGACCTTTTACTTTCGTCCTGTATATTGTTCTTGTTGCCATTCCACAAATCTTCTGGTCTTTGGTCATAATGTCTAATGTATTAAATATATTTATGGGATGGTCTCTAAATTCAGGTGATACATGTTCAAGGTCATATTTTGGACTCTTTTTAATTTAGCCTGAACTTGAATATGAGTAATTGATGATCTGTTACACAGTCTGCCCCTGACCTTGTTTTGGCTGATGATATTGAGTTTTTTCACTGTCTCTTCCCACAGATGTAGTCAGCTCAATTCCTATGTATTCTATCTAGGGAGGTTCAGGTGTATAGTTGGCTTTTATGGTGTTCTTAAAAAGTATTTGCAATTAATAAGTCATTGATCTTGCAAAATTCTATCAGGCAATCTCCAGTGTCATTTTTATCACCAAGGCCATATTTTCCAACTATCGATCCTTCCTTTTTTTTCCAACCTTTGCATTCCAATCACCAGTATTTATTAATAAATCTTGACTGCACGTTTGATTGATTTCAGACTGAAGAAGTTGGCAGAATGCCTCAATTTCATTATTACTGGCTTTAGTGATTGGTGTGTAAATTTGAATAATAGTAGTATTAACTTGTCTCCCTTGTAGAAAAATGAGTATTATCCTATTACAGATAGCACTGTACTTCAAGATAGATTCTTTAATGTTGCTTTTGATGATGAATGCAGCTCCATACCTCTTGAATTTGTCATTCCCAGCATAGTAAACCATATGATATCAGAATCAAAATGACCAATACCAGTCCATTTCAGCTCACTAATGCCTAGAATATTGATCTCTATGCCTTCCATTTCATTTTTGACAAATTCCAATTTTTCTAGATTCATACTTCGTACATTCCATGTTTCCGTTTGCAGCTGTTTCTCATCATTCTGATTTTTGCTCCATCAGCAAACGAAGGCCCTGAAATCTTTATTCCACATCATTATTGTCAACTTTGCTTTGAGGAGGAAGCTCTTCCCTAGTCATTTTTTTGAGTGCCTTAAGGGATTCATCTTCTGGCTCTATATCTGTTAATGTTCTGCTGCTCTATATAATGCTGCATAACGCTTTCATTTTCCAGCTTCTATTTATAAGCTTTCCAGTGGCTAAACATTCAGTAGTATTCTACCTGTCATTTTTCCTATCTGTCTTAGGTGAAAGCTCCACTGAAGCCTATACACCATTGGTGCACCATGCTGGTATTTAAATTACTGTTGGAATAACTTGTAGCATCCGAGCAACATGCAAGCCACCACAGTATGACAACCTAAAAGATTAGTGGTAGCAGTTCAAGGTTTTTTGTGTTGTTGTTAAGTGCCCTTTGTAGAGTTTCTGAGGAACAGCTGGTGGGTTTGAACTGCTGACCTTGTGGTTAGCAGTCCAGTGCTTTTCCAACAGTGCTACACCAGAACTATAGTTCAAGATTGTTATTGTTGTTGTTAAGTGCCATTGCATCAGTTCTGACTCCTAGCGACCCTGTATAGGGTTTCTGAGGAGAAGCTGGTGTGTTTGAACCACTGACCTTGCATTGTACTTTAAGTTCAAACCGATCTTGTGGTCCAGTGTTTATCCAGTTCAAGGTACTGAGTTTTAAATGCCCTCATTTGCTGTTTTATACCTTCTGAAGCAACAGACACAAGAGGAAAGTGATTGAGCAGCAAGTGCCTGAGTTTATTTAGATTATCCCACTCTAAGCAGATCTTCATATAGACATGCCATAAAATATTGTTGGCTGCACCGGCATACTGAGTTTCCAATTCCTTAAAATATACTAATTTACAAATCCAGTGATATAGTTAAATAGTTTAAATGTTAATTCAGAAACATTATTGAGTTTCTAATCTGAGAGATAACAGATTAGATGCTCAGTAATGTTTAATGAATTCACAATTAAATTATTCAACTATATCACTGTATTGGAGTCCTGGTGTGGCACTGTATGATAAGCACTGTACCTCAAGGGTGCTTTGAACCTCAAGGTTGGTAATTCAAACTCACCAGCCTTTCTTTGGAAACCCTATACAGGGTTTCTATGAGTCAGAACCCACTGGACAACACTTAACAGCAACAACTCACTCTAGTACCAGCACTCGTCTGTCAGTTACTCCTATTGTGGTGACTTCCCTGATGCTGTGATACTGGAGGCTATGCCACTGCTTTTTAAATACCAATATGGTCATCCATATTGTTAAGTACTGTCAAGCTGGTTCCGACTCATAGTGACCTTGTATACCCAGCTGGTGGGTTTGAACTGCTGACCCTGCAGTTCAAACTGACCTATGCTCCAATGCTTATTGTATAGCGCCATACCAGAAGTCCTCCATGAGACCAGATTCCTGGAATTTGCACCCTTATGGATGGGAAACAGAGTTTTAATAACCATATGAAAAAGATAAGAAACGGGGAAAATAGAAGTTGAGGAGGAGTTCACAGAAAAGTTAACATCAGAGCAAGGGCCTGAGACATCCATTTAGAGAGTGGTGGGAGAGTACACATTAGGTATTGGGCTAAGATAAACAGGAACTATCTCTGTGACCCTGAAGAAGGACCAAATGGTTCTAGAGTTAGATCATATGTACCCAGAGTCTCAGGTTTGGGCTTAATGACAGTTTAAGAAAGAGAACATGTTGATGCAATGCAGATGGGGAGTAGAACCTGTAGATCACATGGTCAAAATTGTTGTTGGCCATCAGAGTTCAGAATTAATGTTAGTTGGCCTGCCAGTCTTCTCAAGTAGCAAGTAGGACTAGATTATCCTGAGAGCAAAGGAGGGTGTGCAGCTAAGCCAAACTGCCAAGAACCATGGAACTTACTGAAAAATTTGTCAAGTTAGACTGTGCATCTTCTGTAAGGCAGACTCCCTTTTCACAACCGTGGTATTATCCAGCC
This sequence comes from Chrysochloris asiatica, assembly GCF_000296735.1. NCBI lineage: Eukaryota > Metazoa > Chordata > Mammalia > Afrosoricida > Chrysochloridae > Chrysochloris > Chrysochloris asiatica. The sequence continues at coordinate 34,212,588 of NW_006408529.1, read as the reverse complement.
TCACTACTTGAAAAAGCGTAATCTGTTGTGTTTCTGGGTAGTGCAAACAGCTAGCAGGCTTAGCTGCCCAGTTGAAGCTTCATGGTTCAGGTTCACCCAGAGGTACCTCAGAAGGAAGGCTGTCAATGGACTACTGAAAAACCAGCCACTGAAAACCTTATGGAGCACAGTTCTACTCAAACCTATGGAGTCACCATGGACCACAATGGATTTGATAGTAAATGGAAAATCTGTTGTAGTCAGGGAATCAGTAGAAAAAACAAGAGGCATAATGAGGAAACGGCTGGGTTCTACAGTTGATATTTATGCCTAAGGCTCTAGCAGAGTTTGTTTTCTTCTTCATTGTTATGGGATTGTTTTGGAAAGTCATCAAGTTTGTAAGATACAACCAAAAAATTATGGCTAAAACATGGGCACTGGTCAGTTGAGTAGTCTCTAGGTCTCTGGTAATATTTGCTCACTTCTCCTTAGAGAGGTATTTCTTTTCTCTTTATCATATACTGAGTATTCTTTTCTCTTTTTTTTTTTCACTTGATCTGCCCTTAATTTTCCCTCAGGATGGCTCTATTTTCTTCCTTTTTTCCCATCTTCCTTGGAGGACTAGCTACATGGCTGACTGAGGCCTTTGCTAAGCTTCCAATTTTGCTTCTTTTTGGAAGAGCAGCATCTCCTTGTGATCACCTGTGTCCTTCTACATCTGACTTCCTCAGAGAGCTTGACTAATGCAGAGTTCTGGGCCTCACTGAAAAAGCTTTCTGAGTGGGAGGCTGCATTGTAGACAAGCTTTCCATGTCAATTTTTGCCTCTGCCTTGGGTGGAAAGACTCTGGAAACTTTCAGGGTTCTGATCTTCTCTGTGGCATCTAGGATAAACATTGGACTGCTAACTAAAAAGTCAGCAGTTCAAACCCACCAGCTGGTCCACAGTAGAAAGATGAGGCTTCCTACTTCCATGAAGATTGACAGCCTTAGGACACCTATACAGGTGGCTATGAGTTAAAAGCGACTTCATGGCAGTGAATATTTGGTTTGGGTTTAGAAAATGGAGAGGACTGACTCCCGCACCCTTATCCCTGCACCTGCACTGGGACAGCTGCCCAGCTCTTGGAATTCATTGGCTTCCCCCCACCCCACCTCCCAAATACCATCCCAATCCAGTTGAGCCCCCCGCCCCACCCTCCCTGACCTAATAAGGCCGTGCAGTGTGCTGGAGAACCTATATAAAAGACGTTGACTGGCGGGAACTCTGCACCTCACCACACAAAGAAGGCAGGAGCGGTCCAGCATCAAGAGCAGCCATGGCCAAGGAGTGGGGCTATGCTAGCCACAATGGTCCCAACCACTGGCATGGACTTCACCCGATTGCCAAGGGAGACAACCAGTCATCCATTGAGATGCATACCAAAGACATCAAGCATGAATCGTGTCTGCAGTCGTGGTTGGCATCTTATGACACTGGCTCTGCCAAGACCATACTGAGCAATGGGAAGACCTGCAGGGTCGTGTTTGATGACACTTACGATAGATCAATGCTAAGAGGTGGCCCCCTCACTGGACCCTATCTCCTTCGCCAGTTTCATCTTCACTGGGGCTCCTCGGTTGATCATGGCTCTGAGCACACTGTGGATGGAGTCAAGTATGCAGCTGAGCTCCATTTGGTTCACTGGAATTTTGGAGAAGCTCTGAGGCAGCCTGATGGAATAGCTGTGGTTGGCATTTTTCTGAAGATAGGACTTGAGAAAGGTGAGTTCCAGCTGTTTCTTGATGCCTTGGACAAAATTAAGACAAAGGGCATGGAGGCACCCTTCACTCAATTTGACCCATCCTGCCTGTTCCCTACCTGGAGCTACCACTGCTCCTTCACCACACCGCCCTGCGAGGAGTGCATTGTGTGGCTCCTGCTTAAAGGAGCCCATCACCGTGAGCTCTGACCAGATGGCCAAACTGCGGAGCATCTACTCCAGCGCGGAATGAGCGAGCCTCCTGTGCCTTGGTGGGGAACTGGTGCTCTCCACAGCCTATCAAGGGCAGGATGGTGAGGGCCTCCTTCAACTGAAGTCCCCCGAGAGTGCCCTCTTCAGGAAAGGAAAGCTGCTGTTGCAGAATGTGATTCCTTGTTTTCTATTGGTGCGCCTTACTCAAAGTATATTTTGGTTTCCCACACTGAGCAATGAATGTAAGACATGCTATCAACAAGAAACTAGTTACTTTTGACAAGCTAGTCTCATACGACAGCATGAATCTCACATTTGATATTTTGTGCAAAGTATGTCCCCTATAAAAGGAACATTTCTAGTAAGGTTTCAGCGAAGAAGAAACATGTAGAGAAAATGAAAAAAATACAAAAAGTAGTTGAACAATACTTACAAAATTTTTTATTTCACAGAGCTTCAGTTTCATGAGTTGTCCAACTTAGCAGAAATAATGAGTAATTCTATATTTCAGAGTAGACATTTATGAAGATCCTATTAAACATTAGCCAGCTACTAAAATTAATATGGACACTAAGAACTGAGATGTTAATGTGGTTTAGCTCCTAAATAAAGCCCCAAATAAGTCCATTCTCTATCTTTTATTCAAAATGTATCTATTACTAAGATTTCCTGGTTTTGACCATCAATGAAGGAAAAACACATTAAGACCAGGTGTTTAAAATTTTAAATCTGATGTTTGAGTTTCTTTGTCATAAAGAGGGTTGACTTTGAGCTAATATTTTCCTTTACCTGAGGAGGGTCATTTATTTTTACTTTTACTACTTTGATCTTTGCATGCCTATTCAATTAGAAACTGCCTCAGATGTCTTTCTGATTTGAGGCTAGAAGTAATGATTCCTACAGCACACAGGAGTGAAAGACTCACTTGAGGTAAAAGCAGCGATACCGATCACAAAACCATTAAAGGCACCATTGCAAAAAAGGGAAAGGACTGTACAGAGAGTCAAATCTGTTCTGCTTACACATCTGTCTCCCCTACGATACCATGTATCTTAAACTCGGGAATCATGTTCTTCTCAGGTCTGAAACCCTACTTTAGGGTCACGTTGGGCACTAAATAAGCATCTTTGCAATTAATACATTGTTGCATGTAAGGAGCTCAGCTCTCTTCTTCTTCCTTCCATCTCTCTCCTCTTACCCTTTCTTCCTCCCCTTTCTCACCAGGTCCCCTTAGCCTTGGGCACAAAACACAAATGTTTTAAGAGATGGTTAATGTTTAAATGGAAACAGCCAGAGATAGGTAAGGCAATGGCAGGTTGCTCAATTGACAAACAAATCCACCTTCTTCTGTCCTTTCTAAGCCAACAGGAAGCAGCCGGTAGATGGTCACTCACCCAGAAATGACCTAGACCAGCCACTAACCAGCCCACAGGGGATTGCACAATGCTGTAGCAATAACGGGAGCTATAAATAGACTTTACTGAAAAGTCCCAAAGTAGGACTGGACAGGTGAGATGGGTGGCCTTTATTGGCTACACCTTCAAATAACTAGAGAAAAATAAAAGGAAAATGTTGCTTATAGAATCTAAGCCAGGGGACAGAGCATTTGAGTTTTACCTTTCAGGTCAACTTGCTCTCTTGCATTATGACTACATTTTTGAGTTTCAATGAGGTCCTAGGAGTCCTGGTGTAAGACTGTACAATAAGCACTGGACTTCTAACCAAAAGATCAACAGTTCAAACCCATCATCCATTGATCCGAAACCATAAGTTGTTGTTGTTAGATACCATCAAGTTGGTACTGACTCAAACAACCATATGTACAAAAGAATGAAACATGGCCCAGTCCTGTGCCAACCTCACAGTCATTGCTATGCTTGAGCAAATTGCTCCTGCCACTGTGCTAATTTATCTCTTTGGGAGTCCTCCTCTCCTTGACTGACCCTCCACTTTACCATGCATGATGTCCTTCTCCAAGGACTGGGCCTTCCTGATAGCCTGTCTGAAGTATGAGAGACAAAGTCTGGTCATCTTGTCTTAGAAAGAGCATTATGGCTATCCTTCTTCCAACACAAATCTGTTTGTTCTTTGACAGTCCATGACACTTTCAATATTCTACTCCAACACCATAACTCAAATGCATCAATTCTTCTACGGTCTTCTTTATTCACTGTCCAGCTTTCACATGCATATGAGGTTATTGATAATACCATGGCATGGTCAATCGTGCCTTAGTCCTCAAGCTGACATCTTTGCTCTTCGACCCTTTAAAAAGGTCTTGTGCAGCAGATTTGCCTAATGCAATATGTCGTCTGATTTCTTGACTGCTGCTTCCATGAATGTTGATAGGTGATCCAAGAAGAATAAAGTCTTGACAACTTCAATCTTTTCTCTGTTAATAAGAATGTTGCTTATTGGTCCAGTGGTGAGGAATTTTGTTTTCTTTACATTGAGATGCAATCCAGACTGAAGGCTGTGCTCTTTGATCTTCGTCAGTATTTTAATCCTCTTCACTTTCAGCAAGCAAGGTTGTGTCATCTGCATATCACAAGTTGTTAATGAGACTTCCTCCAATCCTGATGCCATGTTTTTCTTCATATAACCGATCTTCTTGGATTATTTGCTCAGCATACAGGTTGAATAAGTATAGTGTAAGAAAAGAAGCATATTGCAAACTTTTCTTAATTTTAAGCCATTCAATATTTCCACGTTCTGTTTGAACAACTGCTTCTTGGTCCATGTACAGATTCTTCATGAGCACAATTAAATGTTCCAGAATACTCATTCTTTGCAATGTTGTCCATAGCTTCTCATGATCCACACAATTGAAAGCCTTTGCATAGTCAATAAAACACAGGTAAACATCTTTTTGGTATTCTCTGTTTTCAGCCAAGATCTATCGGACATCAGCAATGGTATCCCTTGTTCCATGTCTTCTTCTGAATCCGGCTTGAACCTCTGGAAGTTTTCTGTCAATGTATGCTTGCAGTCATTTCTGTAATACCTTTGGTAAAACTTTACTAGCATGGGATATAAAAGATATTGTCCATTGATTTCCACATTTCATTGGGTCCCCTCTGTTTGGTATGGGCACAAATACGGATCTCTTCCAATCAGTTAGCCAGATGGTTGTCTTCCAAATTTCTTGGCATAGTCTCCAGTGCCGCCTCATTTTCTTGAAAGATATCAATTATTATTCCATTAATTCCTGGTTCCTTGTTCATTGCAATTCCTTCAATGCACCTTGGACTTCTTCCTTCAGTGCCATTGGCTTTTGATCATATGCTACCTCTTAAAATGCTTGAACATCAATCATTTCCTTTTGGTACAGTGGCTATATGTATTTTTTCCCCATCTTCTCTTGATGCTTTCTGCATCATTTAATAATTTCCCCAGAGAATCCTTCAATAATGAAAGTTGAGGCTTGAAGTTTCTCTTCAGTTCCACCAGCTTGAGAAATGCTAAGCATGTTCTTCCCTTTTGGTTTTCTAACTCCAGATCTTTGCACATTT
>NW_006408529.1:34201468-34206493 GCF_000296735.1 Chrysochloris asiatica | reverse complement strand
CTATTTCACCCTCACTAGCTTTAGTGTTTGGTGCATAAATTTGAATAATAATGGTATTAACTGGTCTTCCCTGTAGGCACATGGATATAATCCTATCACGGACAGTGTTGTCCCTCATGACTAATGTTCTTTCTGGCAATGAATGCAACACCATTCCTCTTCAATTTGTCATTCCCAGCATTGTAAACCATGTGGTTGTCAGGTTCAAAATGGCCAATACCAGTCCATCTGAGCTCACTAATGCTTAAGATATCAATGTTTATGCATTCCATTTCATTTGTGATGATTTCTAATTTTCCTAGATTCATACTTTGTACATTCTATATTCCAATTATTAATGGATATTTACAGCTGTTTCTTTTCATTTTGAGTTGTGCCCCATCAGCAAATGAACATCTCATCTCACTTTCTTCATAGTCTGTCTTCATCTGGAAGCTCATCTGAAACCTCTCCACCATGGATGACCCTGCTGGTATTTTAAATACTAGTGGCATAGCTTCCAGAATAACAGCAACTCACAAGCCACCACAGTATGACAAACTGACAGATGAGTGGTGGAGAGAGACTTATTAAAGAGTAATGAACATAAAGATACATAATTATTTAATAAGTCTCTATACCTTCTTTTATTCCAATTACCATTACCTTTTCCTAGTCACTTACATCTAGTGTATGTAGTGTATCAACTGTATAGTTTTCCATATTGATTGATGGCCCTAGCCCCTCTGATTTTTAAAAACACAGTCTCCTACACATTTGTTTGTTCAGACCTTTCTGAGTTTAGAATCTTACAATGGTGCTTATAATAATGGTCTCCAGTTTTTTATTTTATTTTATTTTTTTTATTGCATACTCTATTCTTAATGTATACATCTATTTATAATTTAAATGCATATGCTACTGCCAATCCGGGGCTCTGGTGATATAGTGGGTTGTAGCCATAGCATAATACTATAGCTGGTTGTTTGAATCCATCAGCAACTCCATGGGAGAAAGATGAAACTTTTAGAGCCTCAGAAACCCTGTATAGGGTTGCTATGAGTTGGAACTGACTTGATGGCTAACAGCAGAAACAATACCTGCCAATCCATATAAAGCTATTAGAAAAGCTTTAATTTCATTGTTAATTTTAGACAAACATAAATATAAACAATAATTCTAATGTTTTCTCCCTGTATCCCAATGGACCATCTTATACATCCTACAGTAGACACTACTGAGAATAGTGTTGAATCATTTAGCTTGACTGTCAAAGCTTTCCAAGATCTGGTTCCAGGTCATTCATTCATTCACTCAACATTTCTTGAGTGACTACTATGGCCAGGCACTGAGCTCAACTTAAGGGAATAATCGCAGTCCCTGTAAATCAGTAACTCATTCTCTGATGAAAGAGATAAACATATGAATAAATGACAATTGGAAACTCATACATTCCACCATAATATTTGCACATGAACATCACAGAAAACCATTTGAGCTGGGTCTTGAAGGATGAGTAGAAATTTACCAGGTTGCAAAGAGGAGAAAGGGCATACCTGGCATAGGAAATAACATAGGCAAAGGTACAAAGGTAAAAACAAATAAAGTACATTTGGAATAAGGCAAGCAGTTCACAGATTAAGTATGAATATTATGTATGTGTACTAAGTGGGGTAGTAAAGAAAACAGAAAGTAAATCTCAACTCAAATCGTGGAAGGCCTCGCATTCTATACCAGTAAGTTTAGATTTTATCCTTAAGTTAGAGGGAGTCATGGATTGTTTTGACAAACAAAATGTATTTTTATTGACCTGTCCTCCCCATCGTTGTTGTTAAGGGCCTTTGAGTCCCTTTGACTCATAACGACCCTGTCTAGGGTTTCCAAGGAGCAGCGGGTGGGTTTTAACTGCTGACCTTGTAATTATTGACAGTCCAGTGCTAATCCTATAGCGCCACACCAGGAGTCTGTCCTCCCTGTTGTTGTTGTTGTTGTTAAGTGCCATCGAGTCGGGTCCCACCCATAGCGACCCTGTACAGGGTTTATCAAATCAGCAGTTCTTCGGGGCAAGCCTAGCATACCTTACCTTCTTGAATGTGCTGCACTTGATGTCTCTCCCTTCTTGTTGTTAAATGCCGTCAAGTCGGTTCCGACCCATAGAGACCCTGTACAGGGTTTCCGAGGCTGTAAATCTTTACCCAAGCAGAAAGCCTCATCTTTCTCCTGCGGATCAGCTGGTAGTTTCGAACTGCTGTCCTTGCAGTTTGCAGCCCGATTCGTAACCACTACGCTACCAGAGCTCCTTCCTACAGCACCCGGTATTCCCAGACGGTCTCCCATCCAAGTACTAACCAGGCCCGACCCTGCTTAGCTTCTGAGATCAGGCACATTCAAGGTAGTACTATAAAGCTGATGGTCTGAGCAGCTCTGGAGGTCCTGAACCAAGGGCCACAGACTCAAGACAGCAGGATTCACTTCTCTCCAAAGTCTAAGAGTCGGGTCAGAAATGTCCCGGGCTAAGATTGAAGCAAACAAGGACTCCTATTCAATGGCTAGAATTAGAATCAATGGGAAAGCATCTCAGGGTCACTAGATGGTGATTTTGTGATGAGATTGGGACCCCTCATACATTATCAGTTATCAGTCACTTTGAGCTTTAAAGAACACAATTTTGAAATATGATCCCATGAAAGATGCATGTAGTTTAATAAAACCAAAATTTGAAGATAAGACTTTTTCATTTGTTTATCTGCATGGTTTCAGGGTGGGAGACACTGCCATCTATCTTCTTTCTATATTTCAATTTTATTCAGGAACTGATGGTTGTACAGGGTTCTCCAAAAAACCATTCATCTTTTAGGTTCAATAACACATCCAATTATTCTCTTAAGAAGCATTATCTAAAATATCTCCTTAAAGAAGTTTTCATTCATTTGATCAAACTACTCTTGGCAAGGTTTTGGTCTCTAAATTAGTTTCCTTCATAAACAAAAATAATATAGGCATTCTCTGTTTTTATGATGTGTATTTTGTTTTCCCCAGAAGGGATGCTAGGTTGACCCTGAGCCCTCTACACGTTCTTTCCTGTGATCAGTACCAGACATGTATAAGATACTTGGTCCACATTTGGGGTGTGGTCTGTGTTCACAGATCAGAGCACTCCTCGCTGAGGTACTGAAATAACAGTCTGAAGTCCTTAACCCTATGCGCTAACAACCACATCATCATTCAGAGAGAAACAGTTGTGTTGCGTTAGAAATGGTGTTGCTCCTCATCCTGAGTGGGAAAAGACAGAGATTATTACAATGAAAGGATACAAATTAGGTGTAGATATTAGGTTTGTTGTTGTTAGGTGCATTGAATCAATTCCAACTCATAGCAACTCCATGTGATCAGGTAGAACTGCCCCATAGTGTTTTCTTGGCTGCCATCTTTATGGAAATAAATTGCTAGATCTTTCTCCCATTGAGTCACTGGTGGTTTCAAACAACCAGCCTTTTGGTTAGCAGCTGAGTGCTTAACCCTCATACCACCAGGACTTCTTATAGATATGCAACCAAGCAACTGAAATCCCGGGGAACAACAGGGTATGGGAGGAAATGGTTGGGACTAGCAATCAGAAGTCTGTAGTGCTGGCCTCCACTCTGACTCCAGCCATCTTCTTGACAAGCTCACAACCTTTCTGGCTCTCCATAGTCTCCTTACCAAAGAGGATATTTAGCTTGTTGATATCTAAGAATCTGGTTCCAAAGTATATTCTTTAATCATATTTCCACATAGGGCCAACAAAAGCTTGATTTATTAGGTCAACACTGACTCTTGTATGGGTATATCTGAAATCTGGATGTTTTCATTATTCTAGTCAAAGTGTTCATAACCCACCATTTCTCTTTGGAGATACTTTTGAAGTGGATAGAATGCAATAAAATTTCTTTGCTATATGCTGTTCTCATTTAGGGCTTCTAATATCTTCTGCGGCTCTTCTAATATCTTCAAATAAGGAGTGAGGTTAGGGAAATGAGTAAAAGACATGCAAAGGAAAAAATGGACCTGAGTCCTCATTTGAAACAGGTAGAACCAGAAACTATTGTCTTCCCAATGATGAAAGTTAACTTTAGGGTTAACTTCACATAATTCTCCTCTTTGTAAATGGCAATGATAAACCAATTGACCTCTTTAAGGAATTATTGAAGAAACAATGACTTGTACAATTCTAAAAGCACATTGTCAAACAAACTACTGTATGTGAGCTAATTGTCACGATTAATTGTTTCCTACATACGCAGTAGAGGCCCATATACGCTTCTACCTTGTTCTCCCAAGAATCAGTATGTGGAAGTTATGCCAGGCAGTACTGGCTAGGAATCAAGGATGGTCAAGGTTTCATTTATATGAAGGCCTTAGATCAGTGGTCCAAACCCAGTGACTGTAGGAAAAACAGACCTGGTGGTCTCCTTCCATAAAGACTGTGCCTCAGAAACCCTATGAGGAATTCTATTCTGTCCTATAGGGCCACTATTGTTGTTGTTATTGTTAAGGGCTGTCAAGTCGGTTCTGACCCTTAGCGACCCTATATAGGGTTTCTAAGGAGCAGCTGGTGAGCTTGAGCCACCGACCTTGCAGTTCAAACAGCTTTGCAGTCTGGCGCATTAACCCACAGCGCCACACCAGAACTCCATACAGGGTCACTATGAGTTGGAATAAATTCAACAGCACACAACAATACACTTTTTAGAGTCCCTAGATGGCACAAATAGTTAAGTGTTTGGCTATTAACCTATATATATATATAGTGGTGGTGGTTATGTGTCGTGGTTTCTGAGGCTGAAAATATTTACGGGAGCAGAAAGCCTCATTATTCTCCCGCAGTACAGCTGGTAGTTTCAAACCTTGCAGTTCGCAGCCCGATTCGTAACCACTGCGCTACCAGAGCTCCTTATGTGTGTGTATATATATATATTTGTTGTTGTCAGGTGCCATCGAGTCGGAACCGACTCATAGCGACTCCATGCACAGCAGAACGAAACAATGTTCGATCCTGGGCCAACC
>NW_006408529.1:34199287-34200423 GCF_000296735.1 Chrysochloris asiatica | reverse complement strand
ATTGAATTGTATGCTTAAAGCTAGTGAATTTGTATATATAAAGTGTATCTCAATAAAGCTGTTTTTAAAAACAAAACAAAACAAAAAACACCTGGGGAAGAATTGCTTCCTCAAAGTAGAGTCAACCTTAATGAAAAGAAGAACCTTCATTTGCTGATGTGGCACAACTCAAAATGAGAAGAAACAGCTGCAAACACCTGTTAATAATCACAATGTGGAATTACGAAGTATGAATCTAGGAAAACTGGCCATTTGGAATAAGACAATCATATGGTCTGCTAAGCCTGGAATGACAAATTGGAGGAGAATGGTGTCACATTCATGGTTAAAAAGTACATTTCAAAATCTATCCTGAAGTATAGTACTATCAGTGTTAGGATATCTATACATCTACAAAGGAGACCAGTTAATATGACTACTATTCAAATTTACATATCAATCACTATTGCTAACTATGAAGAAATAGATTTTTACCACCTTCTACAGGCTTGAATAGATGGACCATTCACTCAATATGCATGATATTTACTGGTGATTAGAATGAGAAACTTGGTGGCAAAGAAGATCAGTAGTTGGAAAATATGACCTTAATGATAGAAATGATGCTGAAGATTGCATGATACACTTTTGCAAGACCTTAAGATGTCCCTATGACTCATTTGTGAGTTCAAGTTGAAGCTAAAGAAAATTAAAACAAGTCTATGAGAGCCAAAGCTTGAGTATGTCCCACCTTCATTTAGAGAATATCTCAAGAATAAATTCATTGAAAATACCTTTTTATCAACAACATAGATGGTGACTATACACATGGACCTCACCAGATAAGATACACAGATATCAAACTGACTATATCGCTGGAAAAAGATAATACAAAAGCTCAATCTCACCAGTCAGAAAAGGCCAGGATCTGACTGTAGAACAGGTCAATATGAATTGGCCATAGAGAAGTTCAAGTTGAAGTTGAAGAAAATTAAAATAAACACATAAGAGTCAAAATACAACCTTGAGTATGTCCCACCTGAATTTAGAGACCATCTCAAAAATAGATTTGATACGTTAAACATTAGTGACTGAAGAACAGATGAGTTGTGTGATAACATCAAGGACATCAAACATAAAGAAAGCAAAAGGTCATT
>NW_006408529.1:34177974-34197072 GCF_000296735.1 Chrysochloris asiatica | reverse complement strand
CAGCATGACATCCTTCTCCAACGATTGTTTCCTCCGGACTACATGTCCAAAGTAGGAGAGACGAAGCTTAGCCATCCTGGCCTCCAAGGAGCACTCTGAATTGAATTAGTAGTAGTAGTAGTTAAGTGCTGTTGAGTTGGTTCTGACACAACGCAACCCTGTGTGGGGTTATTAAGGAGCAGCTAATGAGTCTAAAACACTAACTTTGTGGTTCAAACCAAGCTTGCGGTCCATTACTTATCCAACGGTGCCACATCTGGATTGAATTATGTCCCCTCAAAATATGTGTCATGATTCTCAGTGGTTTGGCAGTTATGTGATGATAAAATGTGACAGTTATGTGATGATCCCCCATGATGTGATCCCGTGTGATATGCCAGTAAAAGTATTAAGGTGGGCTCTAATACCCTTAATCCCATCATAATCCTGCTCTGATGTCAGAGTTCCCCATGTGTGTGGCCTGCAACACTTATCTTGCAAGACATAAAACAAGAAAGAAATGAGCAGAGAAAGGGACCTACTACCAATAAGGAGTTCTGGTATGGCATTGTGGGTTAATGCGATGGACTGCAAGGTAGGTTTGAACTGCAAGGTCAGTGGTTCAAGATCACTAGCCACTCCTGGGAAACTCTATACAGGGTCACTATGAGTCAGAGCTGACTCGATAGCACTTAACAACAACAACCAGAAAAGAAGAGAGGGGAGTGAAGTGTGTCCTTTGGACCTGGTGTCCCTGCACTGTGAAGCTTCTAGATCCAGATTGATACCAAGACATGTGGAGATCTCCAAGGAATGCTGAGTCTACAGATGCTGAAAGGAGACAAGAATCATTCTTAAAAGCCTACAAATAATAATAATAATAAATCCTTCCCTTAGAATCTGCACTCTGAATTTTGATTTCTAGCTTCATAAACTGTGTGAGAGAATAAATTTCTGTTGGTTAGGGATATCCACTTATAGAATTTCTATTATAGTAGCAATAGATAACTAAATTAATGGCATATTTATAGCAGCAATAGATAACTAAATCAATGGCTTATATTTCAACAAACAGAAAACAAAAACCCTCACAACTGGACCAATAATCAACATGATAAATAGAGAAAAGATTGAAGTTGTCAAGGATTTCCTTTTACTTGGATACACAATCAAATTCCATGGAAATAGCATTCAAGAAATCAAATGACATATTGCATTAGGCAAATCTCTTTAAAGTGTTAAAAAGAAAAAAATGTCACTTTGATTTAAGTTCTAGTAAATCGTATCATATGCATGTGAAAGCTGGACAAGGAATAAGGAAGACTGAGGAATTGCTGTCTTTGAATTATGATGCTGGTAAAGAATATTGAATATTTTTTACCAAAGGAAAGGAATGAGCAAATCTGTGTTGGAAGAAGTACTGCCAGAATATTCCTTAGAACAAGGATGGCAAGACTTCATCTTAAATACTTTGCACATGTCATCAGGAGGAAACAGTCCCTGGAGAGGGCATCATCCTTGGTAATGTCAGTGAAATAGAGAAAGACTCTTGAGATGAATTTACACGGTGGCTGTAACAATGGGATCAAGCAGAGTGTGCTGACATGAAACTGAGTAGTTTTTTGTAATGTTTTATATGGGGTCACTATGAATCAGGACCTAGTCCTTTATACAATATGTTCCCAAACCTCTGGCCTTGAGGACTCATTGGCTTAGAATGCATAGCATAGTTTATGGCTGTGCAACATTTCATCTTGTTTTGTGCTGTCAAGTCAATTTTAAATCTTAGCAACCCTATAGGAAAGAGTAGACTTGCACCATAGGCTTTCCTAGGCTATAATGTTTATGACAGGTCTTTTGGAAGCAGCTGAGCACTTAACAATTACCACCAGGGTTTCTTTTTGAGGAAGGCAGAGCAGTTGCTATGCCTATATTAAATGTGAGAAAACAGATGCCCAGAACAGATATATAACTGACCTAAGGTCACATACATTGTGGAAAAGTTGGGAACAGCTCTACATCTCCTAATTTCTCATCCACAACTCTTATCCGTAGATGATGGTTGATCCAGCTCCTCTTCATTGTTGGGGTGGGAAGTCCAACTACTTTCAATTTAGACTTGAGGATATTGAGTCTGTCCATTCTTTCTTGTTGTTGTTGTTAAGTGTCACCGAGTCAGTACCGACTCATAGCGACCCTATGCACAACAGAACAAAACACTGTCCAGTCCTGGGCCAACCTAAAATTTGTTGCCATGCTTGACCCATTGATGCTGCCACTTGGCCAATCCATCTCATTGGGGGTCTTCCTCTTTTTCTCTGACCCTCCACCTTACTAAATATGAAATCCTTCTCTAGTGACTAGTCCCTCCTGACAATATGTCTGAAGTATGAGAGACGAAGTTTGGCCATCTTGGCCTCCAAGGAGCACTTGGGCTGCACTTCTTCCAATAAAGATCTGTTTGTTCTTTTGGAAGCCCATGGCACTTTCAATATTCTCCTCCAATAACTTTTCTATGGTCTTCCTTATTCACCATCCAGCTCTCACATATGTATGCGGTTATTGAAAATACCATGGCTTGGGTCAGGTGCACCTTAGTCTTCAAGCTGACATCTTTGCTCTTCAACACTTTAAAAAGGTCTTGTGCCACAGATTTGCCTAATGCCACCCTCTCTTAGCAGGGGAGAAATCATGAAGAGTAAGTATTTGGAAGTGCTAGAAATGTTTAACAAGTCTCGTTATAGACTTCAGCAAGTAGTGACAAAGGTTCACATTTTGCTGCAGGTGATGTCTCAATTCTCCAAGCTGACAGTGGCCCTCACAGATTCAACCCCTAAGGTGGTTGTCCTGCATGTAGAGCACATTACTGCTTTCTCCCTCTACTTTCCACATTACGTTTCATCTCCTTTCCTCCTAGAGTCAGCACCCAAGAATAAGAGTATCAGCTGGCATGAATGAATGCCCACATTGTCTCTGCCTGTCAGCAGTATCCCACCGCAGAGCTGGCAACAGGCAGCTGTATGGAACACCTCTGTCCCCAACACCAAGACTGGACTGTGTAGCAGCTTGTTCTCCATGCCTCACCCAGGTCTCATTGATACAAAGACCCCCCCTGCTGCTGCAGGATTGAAGAGGGGCTCTGTGCCCTTAATTCAAGCCAGCTTCTGCCTAATCCTCTTGGACTCTACTGAGGCAGGGACTTGAAATAAAAACATGTATATGGGTTAGTCTCTGCATCACCTATAGGCAGGAAATGAGTGTTACTAAGGCCCAGGCCTGTCTGTCAGGGGTGATTTAGGAGTGGGTGATACAAGTGGGGTGACATTAGAGGGCTCTTCTAAGAATTTATGATTTCATGTCCTCAAAAACTTTCCCATTGGCCTGCTTTGGAATAGCCGATTCCCACTCCTAGAGATAGGGCTCTAAGACACAAATATGCTTAGTCATTGATAATGTGGTCATTTTGATACTTCAGTAATTCAGTCATTATTGTGCAGAAACCTGAATGCAGTGGTGGCTCGGTAGTAGAATTCTTGCCTTCCACAAGGGACACCCAGGTTCAGTTCCCAACCAATCCACTTTATGCATAGTCACCATTTGTCTGCCAGTGGAAGCTTGTATGGTACTATGGCACTGAACAGGTTTCAGAGGAGCTTCTAGTCTAAGACAGACTAAGAAGAAAGACCTGATCATCTACTTCTGAAAATCAGCTAATGAAAACCCCACTTGTTGTTGTTAAAAGCCTTCAAATTGGTTTGGACTCATAGCGACCCTGCACAGGGTTTCTGAGGCTGTAAATCTTTGTGGAAATAGGAAGACTCATCTTTCTCCTGAGGAGTAGCTAATGGGTTCGAACCTCCAATCTTGTGGTTCACAGTGCAGTGTGTATCATCCAGACCTGAAGAACTCCAGTGAAAACTCAGTGGGTCACAATAATCCAATCATTGGGATAGCTGAGGACCAGGCAACGTTTTTGTTCCATTGTGCATGGGGTCACCATGAGTAGAAACCAATTCAATAGCAGTTAACAATAAAAACAGCAATGACTTGCATTGACCAGATCCCTAGGGAGAAGCAAAAGAGAGGGACCCCTGTAGTAGCAGGGACCCTGCTGACTGTCAGAGTCTAAACACATGGAGAATCTGGGGAAAGAAGATGTAAAGGATGGGATTGAGTGGGATGTGGACACAGCATGGTAGGGACTGGTAGATGTAATATCTTGTCCTCCTTATGTCTAGCTTTGATTTTTCCTTTTATTGACCCTTACCTTAGTGACTCAGCATCAGGAAATCTCCTCCATGCATCCTCAGTCTCTCTTTCTCATCTCTATCCCAGAGGGCTCCCCATCAGGTCTCCTCTGCTATCAAAATGGTTCTTTTGTCTATCCTAGATCAAAATCTGTGTAAGTGCTATGTCTGAAAGGACACACTGACCCCCAATGCATTTATCAAGACCTGTCCTTACTTAATATTTCCATGGCTTTTATTCCTTTCTACCTGGAATTATAATTTTTAGAGTCCCATCTAATTTCCATCATCAGACTGTGAGCAACTCAAGAGGGAGAAGGAGTACTGTCCAATTCATGTCTGCAACCACAACCCCCAGCACAAGGTCTTGCCCATAGTAGACACACAGTATTGTGCTACTTGGGTATTGCCTCATGATTCTTCCAGCCAGGTGCTTAGCAAAACAAAACAAAACAAAAAACCTTGGTAAGGACCAGACTGGGAATTTAGAGCAGCTTTAAAATCTAAGAGAGATTCTTTTCTAGTCAAGTTTTTTTTTTTTCCCTAATTTAAGTTATTCAGTACACAACGTTGCATCAGATGTTAATAGGGATTTCCAAACTTCTTTGCAATTGATCCAACCAATACTTCTGCCAATGCAAACACATCCAAAGGTAGGGGCAACAAGTGAGCCTTGACTTTCTCTCAAAGTCATTCCTATACAAAGGTCGGGTAGGGTTTACAAAAGTCAGTCCTTACACAAGGCCTCACAATGCTTGAACTCTGAAACCAGTTTTCCTTCTTAATCACATACTCTGTCTGCCCTCATTATACCTGCCGGGCGAGGCAACCTGCTGTGTCTGCTTATTTGCTGAATCTCTGCTAATTTAAATTTAGCAAATAGCAACAAAAAGCTGTTTTAATGAGATTTGAAATTCGGCTGAGAAAATCGAAAGTTGCCTAACATCAAACCACCCAACCACCAGAGACTATTATATTGAAATAGTTGTGTAACTCACAGGGGTTATATTTCTGACCAGCTAGTTGAGAACAGTGGGAAAGAACCAGGACCAAGAAAGATGAGGAGCCAGCAGCTTGCCTTTGCTTGTCCGGTGACACCTTTAGGAGGATTAAGTGGATAATGTTTAAAAAGGACCCAGTATATTGTCTGGTAAGGAGCAGATGCTCAGTCAGTGTGACTGTCCCAACGTTACAGCTTTCTCTTGGCGCACATACAAGGAGAGCTCACTTAAATGCAGAACTTACCACGTGAATACTCTGAATAATTAAGTGAATTCATTCATCCAGACATCCATGGGCCAGTCATGAGACTATGTCACAAATCAAGAGTTAGGACTAATCCAATTAATCTGTGCTCTGAGTCCCATTAAAAACATAAAAGCATAAATTAATCTATCTTTTATTGTTTCAATTTATCACTCAGGCCTCTACCTGTCTTCCTAGTGGAAAGCCAATTATCTACTTCATGTGGGCCTCCAGACCTCTATCACAGGGCTAGCTCAGTACAATGGCAGTGATGACTGGTCCATGAATCAAGGCCAGGCAGAAGGACAACTGAAAATTATTGCTAGTCACCTAGCATCTCTGCTTGTCCTTGTCACACAATGCTGCAGAAGGAGCTCAGTGTGACTCAGTCCCTGGATGTGTCCACTTTCTGTTCAAGCCCACCCCTGATTGCATCTTGGCCACATATTTCAGGGAACTCAGTCTTTCTTTGGGACTTGGCACCCTTAAAAGAGCCAGGGTGGCAGTCAGGTAACAACAAGAAGTAAACTGGACTGGATTTAAGAAAAATCAGCACACAAGGTTTATTTTTACTGATTTTTAACATAAGCAGGTAATAGAATATAAATATGCATAATATCAATGATTACATTTCATATTTATAAAAATGCAAAACAAGAACACAGGGCATTTAATTATTAATTTTTTTTCTTTTTATAGATAATTTCTCCTTTCATTTGAATCTGGAATGCTGCCTGACACCTTTTCTTCTGTGCCAAAATGTCAATGTCAGTTGCTTCTTCTTGTGTTCTAAACTTGGATGGAATATTTGCATCTTTAGAATATTGGGACTTCAATATTGTCACCCAACACTCATCTCTCAGTTTGTCATACTGCAGTGGCTTGTGTGTTGCTGTGATGCTGGAAGTTATGCCACTCATATTTTATATGGTACACCGTAGTGGACAGATTTCAGTGCAGCTTACAGACTAAGATAGACTAGGAAGAGGGAGAGGAGGCTACTTCTAAATGCTCAGCCACTGAAACTTTTATGAATAGCAGTGGAACACTGTTAGAGAGCACCAGGATATTGGACCCTGAAACATGATGAAGAGCACCAGAATACTGTCAAATATAGTGCTGGAAGATGAACCCCTCACATTGAAAGGCACTCAAAATATGACTGGGGAAGAATTGCCTCCTCAAAGTACAGTTGATCATGATGACACATATAGAGTAAAGCTTTCAGGACCTTCATTTGTTGATGGGGAATAACTCAAAAAGAAGAGAACTGTATACATCCGTTAATATTTAGAACATGGAATGTATGAAGTATGAATCTAGCAAAATTGAAAGTTGTAAAAAATGAAATGAAATGCATAAAGATCAACATCCTAGGCATTAATGAGTTGAAATGGACTTGTACTAGCCATTTTGAATCTGACAAGCATATGGTGTGCTATACTGAGAAGGACAAATTGAAAAAGAATGGCATCACATTAATTGTGATGAACATTTCAAGATCTATCTTGAGGTATAATGCTGTCTATGATAGGATATAATCTATGTGTCTACAAGGAAAACCAGTTAACACCACTATTTTTCACAAAATTACCCAGAAACCACTAAAGTCAGTGATGATGAAATTGAAGAATTCTATCAACTTCTTTGTCTGAAATTGATCAAGCATGCGACCAAGATGTATTGATAATTACTGGTGATAGGAATGCAAAGGTTGGAAACAAAGAGGAAGGATTGGTATTTGGAAAAATTGCTAGAGATGACAAGATAGATTTTTGCAAAGCCAATGACTTGTTCCTTGCAAATGCCCTTTTTAAACAGCATAAATTATGACTATACAAATGGACCTCACCAGAGAGAATACACAGAAATCAAATTGACTACATCTGAGGGAAGAGATTTTGGAAACGTCCATATCACCTGTCAAAACAAGACCAGGAAAGATCATCAATTGCTCAAAGGCTGAATATGAAAAAAAAATTAAAAGTCCATGAGAGCCAAAATTTGACCTTGAACATATCCAACCTGACTTTAGAAGTAATCTCTAGCACAGATTTCCTGCATTAGATACTAATAATCGAAGACCAGAAGAGTTGTGGGATAGCATCAAGAACATAGTATTTGAAGAAAGCAAAAGGTCATTAAAAAGACAGGAAAGAGAGAAAAGACCAAAATGAATATCAGAAGAGACTCTGAAACTTGCTCTGCAGCGTAGAAATGCCAAAGCAAATGGGAAAAAAATGAGGAAGTGAAAGAGCTGAGTAGAAAATTTCGAAGAGCAGTTTGAGAAGTCAAAGTCAAATATTATAATGAAATGTGCAAAGACCTGGAGTTAGAAAACCAAAAGGAAAGAACACACTCAGCATTTCTCAAGCTGAAGGAACTAAAGAGAACATTCAAGTCTTGATTTGAAATACTGAAGGATTTTATGGACAAAATATTGAATGATGCAGAAAGCATCAAAAGATGGAAGGAATACACAAACATGGTGCAAAAAACAAACGGATGATATTCAACCATTTTAAGAGATAACATATGATCAAGAGCCAATGGTACTGAAGGAAGAAGTCCAAGGTACACTGAAGGCATTGGCAAAGAACAAGACACCAAGAATTAATGGAATACAAATTGAAATCTCTCAACAAACTGATGTAGCACTATAAGTACTTACTCATCTATGGCAAGAAATTTTGAAAACAGCTACGTGGCCAACTGATTGGACGAGATTCATATCTGTGCCCATTCCAAAGACAGGTGACCCAGTGGAATGTGGAACTTATCAGACAATATCATTAATATCACATGCAAGTAAAATTTTCTAAAGGTAATTTAAAAGCAGCAGCAACAATACATTGACAGGGAGCTGCCAGAGATTCAAGCTGGATTTAGAAAAGGACATGCAATGAGTGATAACATTTCTGATGTCGGATGGATCTTGGCTAAAAGAAGAGATTACCAGAAAGATGTTTACCTGTGTAAAGCAAAGACTTTCGACTTGGGATCAAGACAAGCTATGAACAACATTGCAGAGAATGATTATTCTGGAAAACTTATTTGTACTCATGAATAACCTGTACATAGGCCACAAGACAGTCATTCAAACAGAACAAGGGGACACTGAGTGGTTTGAAATCAGGAAAGGTGTGTGCCAGGGTTGCATTTTTTAATCACACTTATTCAACCTGTATGCTGAACAAACAATCCGAGTAGCTGGATTATATGAAGCAAAACATGGCATCAGGATTGGGGGAAGACTCTTTACAACATGTAATATGCAGATGATACAACCTTGCTTGTGGAAGGCAAAGAGAACCTAGAATACTTACTAATGAAGATCAAAGACCATAACCTTCAGTATGAGTTGCACCTCAATATAAAGAAAGCAAAAATCCTTATCACTAAACCAATAAATAACATTATGATAAATATAGAAAAGATTGAAACTATCAAAGACTTCATTTTACTGGAATCCACTATCAACACTCATGGAAGCAGCATTCAAGTAATCAAGCCAATTTATTGTATTAGGCAAATCTGCTGCACAAGATCTCTTTAAAGTGCTCAAAAGCAAAGATGTCAGTTTGAGGACTTAAGGTGTGCCTGACCCAAGCCATGGTATTTTTCAATTGGCTTCATATGCATATGAAAGTTGGACAGTGAATAAGGAAAGCTGTAGAAGAATTGATATATATGAATTATGGGGTTGGAGAAGAATATTAAGAGTGCCTTGAACTGCTAGAAGTGTCAAGAAATCTGTGTTGGAAGAAGCTCATCCAGAATGTTCATTAGGAACCAGTATGGCCAGACTTGTCTCTTTCATACTTCAGACATATTGTCAGGAAGGATTAGTCCCTAGAGAAGGATATCATGGTTGGTAAAGTGGAGGCTTAGCCAAAAAGAGGAAGACCCCCCCAATGAAATGGATTGGCACAGTGACAGCAGCAATTGGCTCAAACTTAAAAATTATTGTCAAGATGGTGCAAGACAGGGCAGTGTTTGGTTCTGTTGTGCATAAAAAAAAAGAAAAAAAAGGTCGGTATGAGTTGGAACACCCAGACAGCACCTAACAACAACAACAATATTGTCATATTTAGCCACCAGTACTATATGCTCTATAGTCAATAATATTTTGGAACTGTCCTGTCAAAATTAATTGAAAAAAGCAAACTCAATAGTGCTACTTCATTTTCATTAAGTTTGAAGTATGCTTTTTTTATAATCAGATCTCCAAATTTGCACTTTTGAGAATGAAGTTCAGGCTATCAATTTCATTTCTGGAAAATTTTTTTCAGTTGCAGAAAAATGAGCCCCACTCTTTCCCAAAGACTATTCCCCACAAAATGAGATTTGCAGAGATAATTTCTTTAGCAATGAGTGAATTCAATTTTATACTTCTAATTTATATGTATTGCAATATATATATGTCCCCCACCTGTCTATCGGGCTGTTATACTATGATGACTTGTATGTTAGGATGCTGAAAGCGATGCCACTGCTATTTCATACCAGCAGAGTTTCAGCAGATCTTTAAGACTAAGACAGATTAGGAAGGAAATCCTGTTGCTCTACTTCCAAAACTGTTGTTTTTGTCACTAAGTGCTGTTGAGTTGGTTCTGACTCTGTACAGGGTTTCCAAGGAATGGTTGGTGTATTTGAACTGTTGACCTTGCTGTTAGCAGTCCAGTGCTTATTCTACAGTACCGCACCCATTAAAAATCGTATGAATCGCAAGAGAACCTTGTCCCAACTTGCTTGATTGGACATATCATCAGGAGGGCTCAATTTCTGGAGCAGGAAATCATGTGTGGTGAAGTGAAGACCCTTGGAAAGATGTATGGTGAAGTGAAGACCCTTGGCACAGTAGCCACAAGGATGCACTCAAACATGCTGAGTTTTGTGGGGATGGTGCAGGGGCCACCATGAGTTGAAGCTGCCTTGACAGCAGCTAGTAACTAATTGGTGTGGTGCTGTAGGATCGGCACTGGCCTGCAAATCTCAAGGCCGGTGGTTCAAACCCACAAGTTGCTCTTTAGAAACCCTTATACTGTTTTGCAGTGAGTCGGAATCAACTTAATGGCACTTAACAACAATAATAGCAGCAATTAACTAAATACATAGATAATTCATGGGACCCTTGAAAAGAAATATTTCAAGTATTTAGATGACCTAGAACTTAGAATCAATTTGATCCAATTTATTCTTGATGAGTTGGCATTGGGATTTTTCCTTTGATTATATGAAGTAGTCAATTTCTTTCAAAAATTCAAAAACTTTCCAACTTTAAATCATCGAAACTCATCAACCTAGACTCCGTGACATACTACAGTGCTGTGCCTCAAGAGGGCCAGGCAAATCATTGTACTTTCAGCAGTATAAGCCACAGAAGCATATCCAGTGCTCAGTGTTAATTACTATACCCATGACATTTTTCAATCCTAACCTTTCAGCACCAAGCAATTGCTGACGAATAATGAAGTGAACTGCTTTTTCTTCTGCATCCTCAGGGACCTTACTCTACTAAGTTTCTTAGTAACTCCACCATTAACACCAACCAGATTACAATCACAGTCTGTAACCCTGCTGATTAATATACATTTGGGAATCCTGGTGTGGCACTGTAGGATAAGACTGGTGACTGCAATGTTGGTGGTTCAAACGCACCAGTCACACATTGGAAACCCTATCCAGGGTTGCTATGAGTCAGAAGCAACTCAGTGGCACTTAACAATAACAACAAAGTATACATTGAAACTATCTAGACTCTCCTTGCCACAAAAGTTGTCATTTCCTCATGGTATGCTTGTTATAATGGTATATATAAATAGTGTTCTAGCCCATGAAATCCTTATCACCTTCATAAATAAATACACTCAATCATCAGTTTCAACAAGAAACTACTAGAAATCATTTAACTTTTGAAAACAACTTGTGTGGTAGATGCTTAACCATACTTTCATGCACAGAGAGCAATGTAATTTTCTGTTTAAAATACATAATTTCTGTTACATTCATTGGATGCCTTTTTATAAGCCTCCCACCTGTGAGTGGTTTTGATGTCCAGGCAAAAATTTCCCTTAATGTATAATGACATTTAACTCTGGTGTCATTTAGTGTGTTCATAGTAAAAACATTAAAAAAAAACAAAACAAAAAAAACTTTAAAAATATTTGTCAACATCCACACTTGCAGATAATACACACTTGACCTGGCTTCAATTGCTGGATGATCAGAATTCAACTACAAGAAGAGAGAAGAGGGAAAAATAAGAGTAATCTGATACAATTTGATGACCTTGACCTACACCGATGGATGCAGTAGCTCAAAAAAGGAAACAAATCTTTACGGTGAGGATCATTCCCACCCCCGCGATACACAGGGTAGACAGGGATGGGCAACTTGGACATTGGCTACCCAAAATAGGGGGCAACGAAGGCAAGAAGTGACTGGCTTACAAGCTTTCAAGAGGGAGCCTAGATCCACAGGGCACAGAGGAAGGTAGAATCTCATTGGAGTAGTATCCAATCTGTTTGGGCAGGGCTGATGAAAGGAGAGGGGAATGGCACTCATGTGGCACAAAAGTGAATAATTGCTACCAGTACTGACTGTGAGGGTTAGAAATGTAAAGGTGGACATTTTGTAGCAAAACGAGGGGAGTGGTTGACTTTGCAGTCCAGGAGCAGAGGTCCCTGGAACCATCAAGGGAGAAGGGAATGCAGGACCCTACCCAGAGAAGCAGTGACCCCAGAGATGGAGGCAGAGACAATGACGTAGAAAGATGGAGAAGCTGGGAACTTTAGGCCCAGAGAGGGAGAGGGGCTGTGTGCTGATGATAGGGGGCAGGCTTGCAGGGTATACCCTTTGGTTGGTTGATGATGCATAGAGGGGATTGTAACCATGGTAATGGAACGATATATATATACACGATAGGATGAATTTAAAGGTAATGTTCTTCCTGTAAACACATAATTCACAAAAAACATTAAAAAAAAAAGAAAGAAAAAATTTTGTCCTCTTTTTCGTTAATTGTTTTTCACTATGCATCTTTTTCACGCTGTTCCAAGTCATTACATGTTTTGTTGCATAATTTATATTCTTTTGACACAGAAAAACAACAACCTTCTCAGGGTATCTTTCCTTTTCAAAGGACAATGGATAGGAAGTCAGTAGATGTGACGTGTGACATGAAAAGAGACAGCATAACATGTCCGAGTCTCAAGTTTCTCCTCTGTAAACAACAGTTGATGACTACAGGTACTCGAAGGCCTTTCCAATTCTAATATCTTAAAGTTTTATGACCTAAAATCCTGTTGAATCCTTATTGCCCTAAATGCCTTCTGTGCCCTAGATATAACCTAGGTGGAAGGTGACTTTCTCCTTAGACAAGTAAGTCTGTGCAGCAAGCTAAAGACACTGAAAGCAAAACAGCAGAATCATGAGTCCTAATACTACCTACCCTTAGATTTGATCATGTGGAAGGAGCTCTGGTAGCGTAGTGGTTACGAATTGGGCTGCTAACCTTAAGGTCAGCGGTTCGAAACTACCAGCTGCTCCGCGGGAGAAAGATGAGGCTTTCTACTCCCGTAAAGATTTACACCCTCGGAAACCCTGTACAGGGTCTCTATGGGTCAGACCCGACTCAACGGCACTTAACAACTTAACAACAAAGCATTTCAGTGATTTTTGCTGTGTGTTCACCTTTATATAGAGGAATAAAAGGGGGGAAGGAAGATAGAAAATAAAAGAGATGTGATCTACCATTATGTACCTATAAGCAATGGTGTGGTGCTGTAGGATAAGCACTGGACTGTTTAACTGTGCTAACTGAAAGGTGGGCAATCCAAACCCACTCTCAGAAACCCTGTACAGGATGACTATGAGTAGGAAATGACTCTATGGCTCTTAACAACAACAACAGCAACATCCTA
This sequence comes from Chrysochloris asiatica, assembly GCF_000296735.1. Taxonomy (NCBI): domain Eukaryota; kingdom Metazoa; phylum Chordata; class Mammalia; order Afrosoricida; family Chrysochloridae; genus Chrysochloris; species Chrysochloris asiatica. The sequence continues at coordinate 34,183,676 of NW_006408529.1, read as the reverse complement.
ATCTTAGATATGTTTTTGGTCTAAGGTTTAAAGATGATCTCAGGGCAATAATTTCAGCAGTTATCCAGCCTCTATGGATACTGCAAGGTTGTTTGAATGGCAAAATGTGTGGTTCAAGCTCACCAGCCACTCCTTGGAAATCCTATACAGGGTCACTATGAGGTGGCACTTGCTTGATGGTGCTTAACAACAACAACAACAATACTTTCATATACTTTATACATATTATCAGGAGGGAACAGTCCCTGGAAAAGGGCATCATGTTTGATTAAGTGGAGGGCCGGAGAAAAAGAGGAAGACGCCCAATGAGATGGATTGGCACAGTGGCAGCAGCAATGGGCTCAGGCGTGGCAACAATTGTGAGATAGGCCCAGGACCAGGCAGTGTTTCAGTCTATTGTGCATAGGGTCACTATGAGTCAGGACTGACTCGATGACACATAACAACAACAACAATGGATCTAGAAAGTCTGGTTGTTGTTGCTATGTGCCGTGGAGTCAGTTCTGACTCATAGCCACCTGTATAGGGTTTCCGAGGCTATAAATCTTTACGGGGGCAGAAAACCTCATCTTTCTCCCACGGAACAGCTGGTAGTTTCAAACTGTTGACCTTGAGGTTCGCAACCGAATTTGTAACCACTACACTACCAGAGAAAGTCTGGAGTCCATGAAAATTTGAAATTCTTTTTGCATTTCCCTCCCTTTATATAGTATTTCTTGAATTATGAATTTAAAGCATTGTTTCACTAGCCCCACAGAAAGGAGAATTCTCACTTTAATCCCCTTTCTTACATTCCCAATGTTTGCTAAATATTTTTGTACTACTTTTCATTTTCATTACACATTTAAATAATAAACCTATTTTTCCCATTCCACTAACTTTAGAAAGTATCTCTCAATTCCCAAGTAAATTAGATACCACCACTCTTGCTGCCAAACTCCTGAATTACAATCAGGGTCTCAATATCCTGGTGCCATAGTTTTAAACTGTGTCTGTGAACACTATATGCTAGTGTTATTTTAGGTTCTATGTGTTATTGGGTATGATACGGTAGGTTAATTTTTGTGCGTCTAGGAATGCTCAAAAAGTTTTCCCACATAAATCAATGGTAATTGCTTTGTTTTATGACATTTCAGTTTACAAAATATATCAGATAGCGAGGGAAACCTGCATTATAAAATCTGAAATGTTGTTGTAAGGTGCCATGAGTCAGTTCTGACTTATAGCAACCCTGTATAGGATTTCAAGACTGTAACTCTTTGTGGGAGAGAAAGTCTCATCATTCTCCCATTGAACTGTTGGTGGGCTCCACCTGCCAACCTTGTGATTCACACAATCTAGTGCTTATCATATAGAACCACCATACTCCCCCCAATTTGAAATTGCCAAAAATTCAACCAGTTCTTTCAGAAATATTAAGTCAGACCCTGAGCTAGAATTATAGTATAGGTCTAACATCAGGAGGATTATTCTTATACGTGAAATGGACCCTCTTCATGACCCTTCCTTGTGTCCCAATACCATGCTATCTTTTGGTGAGGTTACTGACTCACAGGTTTCGCCTTGGGATGAGCAGAAAGAGGATTCTGGCTAGGAAGTCCAAAGGAGAGGTTTTACACAGGAGTCTTTGTTGTAGTTGAGTGCTGTTGAGTCGATTCCAATTCGTAGGGACCCTGTATAGGGTTTCCGAGGAGTGGCTGGTGAGTTTGAGCTGCCAACCTAAATTTAGCTTAATATTTAGCAGCCCTAAATCTCAGACGCGTAGAAAGGGGTTGCGAACCTTAAGGTCAGCGGTTCGAAACTACCAGCTGCTCCGCGGGAGAAAGATGAGGCTTTCTTCTCCCTTAAAGATTTACACCCTCGGAAACCCTGTACAGGGTCGCTAAGGGAAGGAACTGACTCGACAGCACTTAACAACAACAACAAATCTCAGAAAGATTGTTGGCAGTCTGAAGCGTAGGGACTCTTAATTCCTGCGTGGGAATTGGCTGCAAGGCTCCGAACTCCGGGGCGAGTGAGAAAAATGGGATCTTTCCACAGACAGAATTATCTCCTCTGCAAGACCTCATTCACACTCCACTGCCATTCTGCAATAAGGCTTCCTTGGTCTGATTCTCCGTCAACAGTCTTTTCTATGCTGTCGTTAGTTTCTGTGTCATCTGCCTCCAACTCATTCCAATCTCATGCACAGTGGAATGAAACACTGCCAGGTTCTGTATCATCTTCATGATTGGCTGTAGATTGGGCTGTTATCACCCACAGGGTTTCTACTGGCTGATTTTTAGTAGATCACCAGGCGTTTCTTCCTAGTCTGCTTAGTCCACTGAAAGCTGCTCTGCATACATGCCTCCACTGACACACATAATGATTATACATGGGGTACTTTGTCTAGGATTCAAAATTGGCGTCCTACAGGAAATAAAAATTCCACCATGGAAACATCAATACCTCAGTTCTCTTCTCTTTATTTCTATGGTAATGTATTGGTGTTTCTTCTCCACTGTCTCCTCCCATAACCTTTACTGTTAGGAGTTTATTCCTATATTTTTATTTTACTGAGGTCTCTGGATGGAGGGGCAAACCACGGTTACTTGTTTAGTTTATGTCTTTTCTGATTACAACATAGTTCAGGTTTACTATAAACAACATTTTAAACAATCAAAAATAAATAAATAAACCTCCATAGAACTTCTGCAATCCCCACAGATTGATATTAACCTGTCCTGAGTCCACCAACTCTTCCTGCTCCAAGTGAGATTCCCAGAGGGAGTTTGCCTGAGCTTTTATTTCTGAGACAGCTCTCCTCAGGAAGTCCATTCCAACTCAGTAAGCCAAAACTGAGAACAAGTCATTGAACGAGAATGCTAATCACATCCATGTTGTAGGCCAGATCCAAGGTTTTATTGAAAAAGGAGCCCAGGATTGTCCCCTCCTCTACTTTTCCTGCTTCTGACTTTTGGAACATCTTATAGTGAAAACATTACATCCCCTAAGATGGAAATTCTGAGTCCCTTTGCACATTGTTCTTCTTGTTCTTTCTCTGGCCTCTGCTTTTTCTCTGCCCTAGAGTATGAGTGTATGGAAAGCCAGATTTATTAGTTTATGATATTTAATCTGGCGTTTCACAGTCAAGGTCAGGCTCTAGAGTATTCTTATGATCTCGCAAACACATTGCCTAAACACAAAACCTGACACAGACAAGCAACAAAGAAATGTATATTAAATTAAGCAAAAAACGAGTGAATGTTATTGGTAATAACAAAAATAGTAACTATAATTTAGTGAGTACTTACTATACATCAAAAGGCCTGGGTGGCACTGTGGTTTAGGCATTTATCCTCTTTTATTAATGACTGGGCTTTATCTCTAAATTTATAGTGCCTTGGAATAAGGGAAAAGGCATGGGACAGAGTTGGTGAAGATGAAGCTGAAGGAGGGGTACTTAGGTAATAACTATCTTCACCTATGTGTCTTCCTTGTGGGAACAAACTTTTTTTCCTGTTTTGTTGGCTTGTTTGTTTTGGATATGAATTAGAAAGGAGACAGACTTGACCTCTTTTTGTCTGACTGTGGAACAAGCTAGAGTTAGCAGTAATTAACTTTGCCTTCTTTTGTGACAGTGATCCACAGTGTCAGGGACAAGAAAGACAAGAGAAACCTTGAAGGTGAGTCTGGCAAATCTAGTCCCTTTGTTCCTCATGTGACTGGTTCACGCAGCACCCTTGGGAAGGCGTCAAGTGGTTGGTCTTCTCTGGGCTATCAATCAGCTCACCAAGTACCTGGGCTTTGCTACAAGCTTGTCCCAAGCTCCTAGCAGACAAGAGGCTGAAGAGTAGGAAGACCCTTGGTCCATCCACCAAAAACATGGGGAAAGAAACAAAACCATCTCATACTTGCTGCTGTCATTCCAGAAAAGAGAGTTGCCTTTCTTCTTTGAGGAAGCGTTCAGAACTTTTTCTGTTGTTTTTTTATGTTTATTGTTGAATTATGTGATAGTTTACATAGGAGAACATTAGTTTTACATTCATCCTATCATATATCGTTTCATTGCCATGGTTACAATCCCCTCCATGCATCATCAACCAACCAAAGGGTATACTCTGCAAGCCTGCCCCCCAGTCATCAGCACACAGCTCCTCTACCTCTCTAGGTCTAGAGTTCCCAGCTGCTCTATCTCTTCACGTCATCATCTCTGCCTCCATCTCTGGCACCACTATTTCTCTGGGTAGGTGCCACACTCTGCTCTTCTCCTTTGATGGTCCCAGAGACCTAGGCTCCTAGGCTGCAAAGTCAATCACTCCCCTCCTTTTGCTACAAAATGTCTACCTTTACATTTCCAACCCTTACAGTCAGTCCTGATAACAATTACTCACTATTGCACCACAAGAGACCTATACCCATCTCCTTTCATCAGCCCTGCCCAGACAGATTGGATACTACTCCATGGAGATTCTACCTTCCTCTGTGCCCTGTGGATCTAGGCTCCCTCTTGAAAGCTTGTAAGCCAGTCACTTCTTACATTTGTTGCCCCCCATTTTGGGTAGCCAATGTCCAAGTTGCCCATCCCTGTCTACTTTATGTATGGAGAGGGTGGGAATGATCCTCACTGTAAAGATTTGTTCTCTCTTTTGAGCTACTGCATCCATAGCTGTAGGTCAAGTTCATCAGATTGTATCAGATTACCCTTTTTTTCCTCTTCTTTCTTCTTCTAGTTGACCTCTGATCATCCAGTCATTGAAGCCAGGTCAAATAGGCATTATCTACTAGTGTGGGTGTTCTTAGACATATGCCCTCTCTTCTTATCAGCTGGATGCTTCACTCTCCATTCTAGTCCTGTGTGGCTATGTTACTGACTCTGGGCCCAAGAGTCCCCAGGTCTTGCCACACTGCTGGCCAACCAGGTCTCCACATGGGTTCACAAGAGTCTATTGAACGTTGTAGGCCTTAGCTCGAGCTTCATTGCTGTTTTTCCCTCACTTCCCCTTATGGGTGATGAACGTGGTCATCAATCAGAGCGCATGTCTGCTCATGTATTCCCACCGAGTCTTAGTCTTAGAAGGGAGTTTGCCCTGAGGGGACTGACCACTTGTCTTAATGTCTCCTGGACAAGCAACTTGCTTGTTCTTGTAGTAATCAGTCAGACTGCTGATATTGTTTTGTATTTTTTGTCTTTCTTTCAAGAAGTATCTTCTGTTCTTCTAGCCACTCCAGGCTGGTCTGCTTGTCCTTTCCAGTAGAATTTCCCACCTCAGAAGATTCTGGATGGGGTTCAGGATTCCACCTATGGTCTTATGTAATGCAGAGCTCTGCAGGAAGCCTCCTTCACTGGACACTTTGTAGCCCTATTTTAGATATTCCAATCAGATATAGGCAGAAAATGGATTTACAAGCTTTCTATGGAGATATTTCTGGCTATTTCTTTCTCTCCCCCTCAAGTGTTTATTTTATAATAGTATGCCAGGGAAACCAAGATTCAAAAGACAGCCAAGCATCTTAACATTATTTCCCCCCTTTTGCCCATTCCAACCATGTCTCAATTCCTCTATTCCAGAGCCCTGATGTTCCAAGTTTGTGCATACATTTATTTATTTCCCACTTAGCACATACAAACCTGCCTAATTATTTTCCCATCTGCCTTGTTCTTCCATTCCCCACCCCCTTCTTGTGTATTGCCCCCCTCCCTAGCACACAAACTCTCCTGT
>NW_006408529.1:34156093-34174674 GCF_000296735.1 Chrysochloris asiatica | reverse complement strand
AACTCTTCAGCTATCTCCTCTGTGCACTTCTCTGATTCTCCCTGTTCCAGAACGCCAATAATTCTTAAGTTGTTTCTCTTCATATTATCCAGCATGAATCTCTCTTCAGGTTTTTTTTTTTGTTTTGTTTTAATTATTTTTTCTCTTCTATCTTAGCAGTATTGAGAGATTTGTCTTCCAGCTTGTTAGTTCTGGCTTCCATTATCATAATAAGCTGCACACAAATATTTAAAGCACCCAGATATTTATTTCAAAGTGGGGGAGCTACATCGGTCAGTAGAAAACAAGCTGCACCAAGAAGTTGGAATCTCCAGTCCTCACTGTGTGATTTTGAGAGAGCCACTCAACTTGCTTTAACTCAGTTTCCTTTTGAGTCCTGGTGTGGTGCTGTAGAATAAGTACTGGACTGCTAACCAAAAGATCAGCAGTTCAAACCCACCAGCCAGTCCTTGGAAACCCTATATAGGATCACTTTTTGTCGTATCATACTACTTCATCTCTAAGATTCCTTTCAGAGCAAACAGCGATGGTTCTTGGACAGGTCTTTCATTTCTCCAGTGAGAATCACTTTAATCTTAAGGAAAGATACCCACCTGTCCTCTGATCCTGTACCCTGGCATTATAAACTTACTTCTTCAGCCTGTAAATCCAGACTTTTATCAGACCCTAGATCTTCCACTTCAGAAGACATATTTCCTTTTTTGAACTCTCAACTCTGAAAAGACCATTCACAGCAAGTTCCTAGGTTACTAAAATGATCCTGTTCACTCTGAGATGTTATACACAGATATAGAGTTCTATTACAATGGAGGGAACAGCGTAAAAAGGGAAAATAAAATAGATGTTACATGTGAAATCATCTTTGCTATTTATACAATATTTTTTTGTCTTGAAATTATTTCTTAATTATAAATAGAACTAATGTCTTATATGTTGTTGTTGTTGTTGTTAAGTGCCGTCGAGTCGGTTTCGACCCATAGCGACCCTGAACAGGATTTCCGAGGCTGTAAATCTTTACGGGAGCACATCGCCTCATCTTTCTCCCGCGGAGCGGCTGGTAGTTTCGAACTGCTGACTTTGTGGTTCGCAACCCGATTCATAACCACTACACTACCAGAGCTCCTTAATATAGAATTTGGAAAACTGGGATAAGTTCAGCAGAGAGAGCAAAATAATTTTTAATACTACCATTCTGCCTCACATAGAGAAATTCTGTTAGGCTTTTAATTTAATATATTCCTTATATTGTATGCATCGTGGCATATTAATTCATCCGATTATGCATTGGGCTGCATAATCAGTAATCCAAATCCACCAGCTGCTTCTCAGGAGAAGAGGGAGCAGAAATCCTCCTTTCTTTATTTTTTTAAACAGGCACAGAAACCCTACACAGGGTTATCATGAGTTGGAATTGACTCAATGGCAGTGGTTTTTAACATAATAATGACATAGTATACACTTCCTCATGTCAATTTAAGTCATTAATAAATAAATAATGTTTTAATAGCTTTATAAAGTTTTATTTTGTAGGCATCTCAAGGTTGGAGAGCAGGTGGCTCCATGCAATAAGCACTGGAGTTCGAACCACAAGGTCAGCAGTTGCAGCTCACCAGTCATTCTTGGTGGAAAGAAGAATTTTTCTGTTCCTGCAAAGATTTAAAACTTCAGAAACCCTATAAAGGTCACTGTGAGTCGCTTAACAGTGTCCCAAGATTGGACAGTTAGACTGTTTCTAGTTTTATTCAAAAATAAAACCCATTTCCATCAGGTTGATTCCAACTCATAGTGACCCTGTATGGGTTTTCAAGACTATCAATCTTTGCAGGAACAGACAAATTCATCTGTTTCCCATGGAGCAATTGGTGGGTTTGAACTGCTGACCTTGTTGTTAACAGCCAAAAGTCTAACCCACAGTGCCACCAGGGATCCTAAATATTCCTATATAAATAATTTTGAGCTTCTGATTTTTTCTTTGAAATGGTAATGTACATATAGTTACTACTTATCATTGAGTCAATTCTGATTTATGGAGAGCCCCCCACCTTATGTGCAATAGAGTTGTTGTTGTTGTTTAGTGCTATCGAGTTGGTTTTGACTCATAGTGACCCTGTATAGGGTTTCTGAGGAACAACTGGTGAGTTTGAATCACTGACCTTGCAGTTCAAACCTACCTTGTGTTCTAGTGAGTATACTACAGCCACACCAGGACTCCATGCAACAGAGTAGTAGAGTAGAACTGCTCCTTTCAGTTTTCATGGCTGTGACTTGGAAACAGATCCCCAAATCTGTCTTCTGAGGCACCTCTGGGAGAGTTTGAACTACCAACCTTTCAGCTAGTAGTCCAGAATTTAGCAATTTGTACTACCCAGAAATATATGAGATGATTATTCATGTGAATGTGCAGAAATCTGATTTTCTGGTTGCTTGTTCAAAATATATTCCTAGAAGAAGACAACTTAATTAAAGAGTCTGAATAGTTTCACGACTCTTAATGTTGTTTTGGTCTTAGTTTTTGAAGCACATATTGTGATTTAATATCATATTTCTTCTCTTTTAGAATATCAACTCCATTTTAATCATGTGAAAATGTCAAGTTTTTTTTTTTTTTTACCACTTTTCCTGAATTAACAAATGCCAAAACCTCCCAGGAGCCACCAGAGTCACATTTTTATCCCAACTGCAAATCTGCTTTGTGAACACCTGCATGACCCCAGGCCTTTGCCAGGCCCTGGTGCCACATAATTTCAATGTCACTCTAAAATGTGGAATTATAATGGAATCTGAGTGAGTGACTTTTCACTGAATAAGATAAACTATGTGTGTACAAAACAAAACAAAAACACCCTAACATGAACCTATCTGTGTTTTCTACCAATGTACCACACTTGACCAGCTATTACTAAGACTAGCCAAGTCACTCTGGGTGAGCCTCATAACCTCGAGGGACACCAGCCTCCTGTTTGCAGAAATGAGAGGATCAAATGAAATGATTTATAAGGTCTTTTCAGATCCAACATCTAAATTATTATATGTCTTCCTAGCAGTGTTAGATTATAAGGCAATACCCTAAAGGTACTTAGAAATAATTTTGAGCTTGCAATTTTCTTTACATTGGTGATTATTGTTAATGATATTTTTGTAAGGGAGGCTTTTAGAAATGAGTATAGGTTAATAGTCTGGAGTCAGCAGAACTTAATGTAAGTATCTGGAATCAGACAAACCCTGGTTTGAATCCCAGCTTTGCTAATTATTAGGCATGTGAGTTCTTATGGAAATCATTTAAATTATTTGAGCCTTAATTTCCTTAACTATAAAGGGAAGATAAGAGAGGCCCTCTCTGAGGCCATTAGGGATTAAATAGATCATGTATGTGCCTGACATACAGGAAGTACTCGGGAACCATCATTATGAGAATTGATAGGTTTGATGTCCCCAAATGGTCATGATTCTTAGTCCAGCAGTAGAAACTGAGTCTCCCTTGACCTGAATTATGCAGCAGGTTAATAATAAAACCACCTCTGGTTTACTATTCCCAGTTTACTTCTCCATAGCAACAAAATTCAGAAAACAGCTGAGTGAAGACAATGGTTTCTAATGGACATTTATACAAAACAATATAATTTTTTTTTTTTAACTATGGCCAATACCAGTTGTCGGTATTCTAATGAACCACCATGAGAATGTCATGATTAGACACCACTAGATACAGGATAAAGAGGCCTGGCACAGGGATTAAATGTTGGACTGCTAACTAAAAGTTCAGTGGTTCAAACCCACCAGCGACTCTATCGGTGAAAGATGAGGCAGTCTCCTTCCCTAAAGATTTATCACCTCAGCTATCCTATGGAGCAGTTTTAGTTGTTCCTATAGGCTTGCTATGAGTCTGAACCAATGTGATGGCAGTGGGGTAGGCATACAGGAAATCCCTGGGTAGTGCAAAGAGTTTGTGCTCACAAAGTAATGTCTTGATGATCTTTTTCCATAAAGATGACAGTCAAGAAAACTCTAAGGGCCCGTTTTATTTTGTAATATATAGTGTCGCCATGAGTTAGAATAGAGTGGATGACACCAGGGTTGGTATTGGCTGGGTATACAGGATAAGGTCTGGACTCCACTGTGTAGTTTTCAGGATTTCTCTTAGCCTAGTCTTAACCTACCTTTACTTGCACACCTTTACTTGACCCTTATGGGCCCAAATTTCAACTGAAATTCAGAGATTCACTTGCTTGAACTCTGGTTTCTTGATGACCTTACCCCTGTACCACCAGGCAGTTTTATCCTTTAAGGTCCAGCCTGAATATCGTTCCTTTCAGACCTTTCAGAGAGATGCCTCCCTTCTCAGGCATATTCATTCCTCCTGGCCCAGGAGGAATTACCAAAGTACCCTGTTTAGCACTATATTTTATAATCTGACAGACATGTGGGTAAAGAAGTCTAGATTTCTTGTCTCTGGCAAAGATGGATTGAACTTCCCCAAGGCCTTGCAAACCCACAGTCTGAATCTTAATGCAAATGTGTGGTGGTTCTTCTAAGAGAGGAATGAGATGGAAAATGTTATCTTCATTTATTATTGTTTCTTTTAGCAGCAAAAACAAATGAGAGAATTATCTCAAATCAATTGGCAGACTACCACTAGTATATTTTTCTCCCTCTGTTGCAATGTGAATCCCTGTGTTTCCTTAGCTTTGAAATTCAAGTACCTATTGCAGGACTTACTAGTATATATATGCCAGATGCTCCATGGTTCACTTAGTCAGTGACCATTAGTGTATTTAGTAATAAGCTGGGTGTTCTGAGATTGTAGAAGACACAGCCTTTTCAGCTGAACTCCACTCCAGCCATACCTCTAAGCAAGCCTTTTCAATACCGGGTTGCAGTGGAGAATTCAGGCCCTGCAGAGGCCTCAGCAGCTCTTTGACACCTGCATCATACATTCTTCCTGCTTATGTTCATTCTCGGCCTGAGGTTCTTCCCTCTTTTCTGGCGGTCTAGGCAATACATCCTTATACAGATTCCTCTATCTTCATGAAGACTTCCAGTGATGTTTAGCCAACAAATCAGTTGTCAGTGAATTGATTCCAGTCCATGGCCAGCCTGGGTGTGTTATGGTAGAACTGTGTTCCATAAGATTTTCAATGACTTCTCAGAAGCACATCACAGAGCTTTTGGTTCAAGGCATCTCTGGATGAAGTTGAACTTCCAGCCTTTCAGTTAGCAGTTTAGTGCTTAACCATTTGCAGTACACATGGACTCTCCAGCCACACATGAGCTCTATAATGCATAATTTCTTCTGGTTTACTCTAGAGACTTTGTGTTTGCATGTCTTGTCTCTAGAAAAGACTGTAAACGCCTAGACAAGGAGTTTCTTGTATTTATTTAAAGTCTTTAGAGTACTTAGCATGTTGTTAGATACACAACAGGCATTTAATAAATTAATCATGCATTAGGATAGATATTCTGTGAATTCCAACAGATGACATTTGGATGCTGTAATCTTGCTGCTCAAAGTGTGGCCCAGAACAGCAACATTGGCACCGTTCTGGTGTGGTGCTGTAGGATAAGCACTAGACTGCTAACCACAAGGTCAGTAGTTCAAACCCACTAGTCATTCCTCAGAAATCCTACACAGTGTTGCTATGAATCAGAATTGACTCTACAGCACTTAACAAGAGCTCCCTCCGCCCCCCAGACCTACTGAATCAGTATCTGCAGTTTAACAAGATGCGTAGGGAATGTGTGTGCATGTACAGTTTGAGAAACACGATATACCAAATGACACTAGCTGCCAAATTCTTGATGTTTTCTTCCTCACTTGATCTTTGCCTCCCCCATACCTGGCTTTGACCTCCAATCTCCCTGGCCCTATTTTGTATTGCTTACAAAATGTCCTGGTGTGGTGATGTTGGATAAAACACTGATCACAAGGTTGGTTTGTGATTCAAACTTGCCAGCTGTTCCTTGGAAATCCTGTACAGGGTTGGACCCAGCTCAATGGTACTTAACAACCACACCAAACAAAATGCCAACAACTCACCTTCACCACTTTTTTCCCTGGATCCTCCAGCACCTACCCTATTGCTGACACATTTGTTGTTAAGTGTGTTGAATTGGTCCTGACCCACAGCACCCTGTGTAAGGTTTCTGAGGAGCAGCTGGTGGGTTTAAGCCCCCAACCTTTCAGTTCAAACTGACCTTGTGGTCCAGAGTATTATCCTGCAGCGCCACACTGATACATAACAGGGTCTTTTGTTTTGTGAATAAATACATGTCTTCCTCATCAAAATACTATATGAGAGGTCTTTAGCCAGAGAAAGGTCTTTATTAACCTTTTCTGTTTATCAACTCACCCTTAACATAAAAGCAGAAGTTAGGAATTCATTGGCCAACAAGAAATAAGGAGTGGGCTGTCCATCTGCTAGGAATAGTTTGAAAACTGTATCAACCTCAATTTAACCCTAAACCTTTGACTCAAGACAATCAAAGAAAATCTTATATAAAAAAGGAATGCTAGTGTTTGCTTTAAAAAAAAAAATCAAAAAATTATCCTTCCACTTATAAACTTAAAGACTTAAGAGTGTCTTTAAACCAGTGGTTGTTAAATAAAATTTTAAAGTACATTTGTTTACATCTAGATAATAACACTGGTATCTTGAAATTCAGGGGAGGCTTATCTTTAGTTTGATTTGCTGTGTTTTATGTGGAATCCAGAAAGAACAGGTTTGGGGCCTGAATTGTATTCCTTACCCTCTCCCCCGCCTTCTCTCTTTTTTTTTTTTTTTAAAGCAGGAACTGAACAGTTAAGTACTGCTGCTGAATATCATATTACTTTTTGGCTCACATTTCCTACCTGCAGGTTGATTTACAATGATAATTTTCTTTAGATGTTTTAAAAAGCAATTGTTCATAAAGAAAAAGAGATATATTGGACAGTGATTTCCTATAATGCCAAGGGCTGACAATATTTGGGTCATTTGATTTCTAGTCCTTTTTCTGAAATCTCTGATTGCTTGCAAAATAACTTTCTCCCCCAATCAATTAGTCTAACAATTCATATCAATATTTTATTTTTAATGGTTGACTACTCATTTCATTAAAAATGTAAGTGCATTAGCTCCATGTAAAATGATTCCACTGGGATGGGATTATTTAAATATTCATAGCGCAAAAATGAATAAATCTGAGCACAGCGTTTGCATTTTAAAAAGTCAAGTTCCTATTAGATGCATTCAGTCCTAGATGAGATTCATTAATTAAAAACTGGGAGCATCTTCTTTTTATTGATTCTTCTTTACAACAAAACAATGCAGCATAAATGCTATGAGAACAGTATTGTTGTTAAGAGCCATCAAGTCGGTTCCGATCCAAGGAGTGGCTGGTGGGTTTGAACTACTGACCTTGCAGTTAGCTTATCCTACAGTGCCACCCCATCCAATAACTCATTGCTCCTCACAGCCTCTTCCATTTAAAACTTGCTTCCTCTTCCATTTTACATGCCACCCTCCCCCTTCTTAATTGTAACCACTGAATAAGCCTCTCTTACATTTAACAATCAAAGAAGTTAATATGCACAGTATGTATTCAGAGTCTTATTCAATCTCCCTCTTCCCTCCCTACCCCTTCCAAAAAAATAAAGCAAAGATCAGGAGACATCAAGGCAAGTGGTCGGGTCCCCTCAGGGCAAACTTCCTTCCAAGACTAAGACTCAATGGGAATACACGAGAAGACATGCACTCTGATTGGTGACCATGTTCGTCACCAGTAAGGGGAAGTGATGGAAAAACGGCAGTGAAGCTGCGATCTAAGCCCTACAATGTTCAATAGACTCCTGTGGACCCAGGTGGAGACATGGTTGGCCAGCAGTGTGGCAAGACCTGGGGACTCTTGGGCCCAGAGTCGGTGACATAACCACAGAGGACTAAAGTGGTGAGTGAAGCATCCAGCTGAGAAGAAGAGAGGGCATATGCATAAGAAAACTCACACTTGTAGATAATACCCACTCGACCTGGTTTCAATGCCTGGGTGATCAAGTTCAACTAGAAGAAGAAAGAAGAGGGGAAAAAAAGAATAATCTGATATAATTTGATGAACTTGACCTACACCTATGGAAGCAGTAGCTTAAAAGAGAGAACAAATCTTTACAGCAAGGATCATTCTCACCCCCTCCATACACAGAGTAGAGAAGGATGGGCAACTTGGACATTGGCTACCCAAAATGGTGAGGGGGTGGGGAGGCTACAGAGGCAAGAAGTGACTGGCTTACAAGCTTTCAAGAGGGAGCCTAGACCCAGAGGGCATGGAGGAAGATAGAATCTCCATTGAGTAGTATCCAATCTGTCTGGGTGAGGCTAATGAAAGGGGATGGGGATAGGTCTCTTGTGATATAATGGTAAATAGTTGTTATCAGGACTGACTATGAGGATTGGAAATGACTGTGAGGGTGGATGTTTTGTAGCAAAATTAGGGGAGTGGCTGACTTTGCAGTCCAGGAGTGGAAGTCCATGGAGCCATCAAAGAAGAAGAGTGGAGTGTGGGACCCTACCCAGAGAAGCAGTGATGTCAGAGATGGAGGCAGAGACAATGATGAGCAGCTGGGAAATCTAGACCCATCGAGGGAGAGGGGCTGTGTGCTGACTACCGGGGGACAGGCTTTCAGGGTATATGCTTTGGTTGATGATGCATGGAGGGGATTATAACCATGGCAATGAAACAATATACAATAGGATGAATGTAAAGCTAATGTTATCCCATGTAAACTATAACATAATTCATAATAAAAATAAATAAAGTGAAGATGATGTAGAGCAAGAGTTTTCTGATAAACTTTCCTTCTTAGTGGAGGAGTGGCATGCGCTTGACAGTGGGTAAAGCCTATTTGTTGTACCAGTGTGTGTGGTTCATGAACACATATCACTTTATCAGCAAATTTGACAAACTCATATGTTGGGTTAGGAGGTAGGGAATTCCAGCCAGTGAAGGGCATCTCTGAGAAGTCATCAAAGACTTGAGATCACCTCTTAAAAGAGAAAGGGACACTGAAGGAGGCTATGCTTGCCCATCCCCTGAGCCCCCTCATATTCAGCTCCAAATCACTACTTTTAGCAAACCTGTCTGGATTAAAGAGAAAAGACCTCAAGGAATGGGACTGAGGGGGAAGGGATAACATTGTCCAGCAATCCTGCACCCAGTGTGTTGTTAGTTACTGTCCAGGTGATACAGACACATGGAGATTCCATATGTACAGAGTAGCACAGGGCTCCATTGGGCTCTCAAGGCTGTAACCTTTCAGAAGCAGGGTGCCAGATCAGTCTTCCAAGATGCACTGGATGGGTTCAAACTGCCAATCTTTGGGTTAGCAGTCAAGTGTTTAACTGGTTGTCCCACCCAGGGATTCCTAGAGTGGGCAATTTATTATAAATTGGGTTATTGAGAAGGACACAGAACTTGGAGCCTGGAGACAGAAATTCTAAATCCTTGGTGTGGCGCTGCAGAATAAGCACTCAAGGTCAGTTTGAACCGTAAGGTACATGGTTCAAATCCACCAGCAGCTCTTTGCAAATGGTACTGATTTGACAACATGAACCAGATTTCCAGGTTCTCTTTCAAATCAAACTGAATCTGCAGCTGTGGAGTCAGGTTCTCGCTCATGGTGACCCCACGTATTACAGGGTGTAACTAAGCTCTGGAGTCCTCTTGGAGTGCTGGTGTGGCACTGTGGGTTAAGGTGCTGGATGGCAAAGTTGGCTTGAACTGCAAGGTCGGCGGCTCAAACTCACCAGCCGCTCCTCGGAAACCCTATACAGGGTCTCTATGGGTAGAAATCAACTTGATGGCCCTTAACAATAACAACAGAGTCTTCTTGACTATAATCTGGGCGTGTTTGAATCACTAATATTTGGATTCGTAGCTGAGCACAAACCATTTGCACTGCTCAGGGATATTCTCCAGCTCTAAAATTATGTATAAAAAGAATAGATCTTTGCAGGAGAAACCTCAGGACTGAACTAGCAAATAATGAAACACAAGAGCTCCCACATCGTATCCCTACAAGGATCCAGATGACACTTCTTCATTTAGAGCCCAAATAGAACCTTAAAATCCTTCTCTTCCCAACTATTCTAATAAATACCACATCATTCAAATGGAGAAAAATTAAAGCTGCAAAATATTTCATTTACACAAGTTAATTCTCATGGAAGCAGTAGTCAAAAAATTAAGTGATGAATTGTATTGGGCAAATTTGCTGCAAAGGACCTCTTTAAAGTTTTAAAGAGCAAAGATCTCACTTTGAGGACAAAGGTGTACCTGACCCAAGCCATGATATTTGAATCCCCTCTAAGCTGGGCATTGAATAAGGAAGACCTGAGAAGAATTGCTGCCTTTGAATTATGGAGTTGGTGAAGAATTTTGAAAAGTACCATGGCCTGCCAGAAGAATGAAGAAATCTGTCTTGGAAGAAGTATAGCCAGAATGTTCCTTGGACGCAAGAATGGATTTTGTCTCATGTATACTTTGGACATGTTATTAGAAGGGACCAGTCTCTGGAGAAGGACATCATGCTTGGTAAAGTGAAGGGTCAGTGAACAAGAGGAAGGCTTCCAGCAAGATGGATTGACACAGTGGTTGCAACAATGGGTTCACACATAGCACTGATTGTGGCAATGTTTCAGGACTGGGCAGTGTTTCATTCTGTTGTACATAGGGTTACTATGAGTTGGAACTGACTCGATGACAACTAACAATAGCACCCACCCAGTTCTTTGGGCAGCCTCTGAAATTATCACAAAATGATCACAACTGGCTCATGAGTTGAAACTTATCTGTCATCCTTAAAGAAAAATGAGCAACAGAGAAAAAAAATTCATTTTCACATGAGCAGGGCAGGGAAACCCAATGCAGTGATAACTTTCTAGTTGGTGTGCTTAGAAACCTCTGTGAGGCATCAGACTCAAGGATAAACTCCAGGCTTGATGCTGACAGGAGGAGAAGCTGTCAGAATAGCAAAGACAGGATCCCAAAGCTTGCTTGAAATGGGCCCTGATATCAAACATGAATGATTCTGTGTTTAGTTCTTCAAAATGTGGAGTTATGTTTGTGATTCTAGTCATAATTTATGAATTAAATTCATCTTCTTGGCCAAGTAAGGAAAGAAAATACTCAAGTCCAAAATCTTTGTTTATTTGATTTTCCTGAAATACTATAAATTTCAGTTGTTCTATTATAAATGAGGCACATGTGGAATCCATATATCTGCAGGGAGACAGATGGTGTGTATAGTCTCTCCCTGCTTGTATACACAGAGGCTGTGAATGTATAAAATATACAAAGAATTGAATATTTAGAAATTAGGTATACAGTATACAGCTGAAAAATCCTTGCACTGTCTACTTCAGAGTTTCTCAGAGTGTGGTCCACAAGCCATCTGCATCAGAATCTCCTGAGGTGTCTATCAAAACTCAGAATGCAGAGGCCCACTCCAAACTTAGTGAATCAATCTCAATCACACCTCCCCAGAACTGATTCCACGTTCATGATGTGTATTATTGACTGACAGGGGGACTTGGGAGGGACTCATGTAGTGAGTAACTCAAATAGTTAGCACATTCAACTGTGTGTTTGAAACCATCCATTGTTGTTGTTAAGTGCCTTTGAGTCGGTTCCGATCCATAGCGACCCTGTATAGGGTTTCCAAGGAGCAGCTAGTGAGCTTGAACCACTGACCTTAAGGTTCAAACTGACTTTGCAGTCCAGCACATTAACCCACAGAGCCACACCAGGACTCCTGAGTCCATCTTTAGGAACTTTGAAAGAAAGACCTGGTGAGATACAGCTGAATAAGAAGCGACTGAAACCATTTGAGCACTGTTGTACTCTCACACATCTGAGGTTTTTAGGAGTAAATTCAATCAATTGCAACAGATTTGGTTGGGGAGCCTCGTGACACAAACATATTACTCTGTGTTTCTGGGGACCTAGAATTATTTTTAATTAGTATTATCTTTACCCTTCTTCTTCTCTACCAGCTCATTGTTGCTTTAATTATGTCTGTTCTCTTTTAGTTTAGTTCTTCTTCTGGATTTGTAGCACATTGTGTTTAGCATCCCTTGTTGTATCTGGATTTGCTTCTTTTTCCTCCAAGTCTCTTTGTGACTATCAGACTGTGATCTTGGCATAACTAAGCACTCTTGGTTTTCTGAAACACAAGAAATAAATGGAGAAGAATGAGTTACAGTAAAACCCAACGTGGCAATGCTGCATATTTATATCTTTCTCTTTTCACTCAGAGGCAGCCCACACATTTAAGTTAATAAGATAAAGGAAAATACAGTGAATCTCTTTATCATTTCAGAAAAGCCGGTCCCTTGGAAGACTAAATTATGGCACCTGTTTAGTTGCATTAAAATCACCACCTAAAAGGTATAGGCAGTGTAAGTAATATACCATAAGGGAGAACTTCAGAAGTTAAATAAACTACTCAAGTTCTAAATGTGGCTAGAGGCCTGAGCACAGAGCCCTCATTTGTGGTCTATGTCATTGACGGTACATGATAAAAAAACTGAGAGGTTGGAGAGCCTTCAAGCATCAGCTCAGGACCAAAGAGTGAAAGACTGTTGCTCTCTAAGCAATTACCTGGGCCATCCTGCACACATGCGCTGGACTAACAGCTGGCACATGAAGCAGTCAATGGCTCCAGAATTCAAAATGTGATTCCAGGATCTTGAAAATGCTGGTCATCCAGTACTTTGTGGCATTTAGAGCCATTTTCTCCTCGCATTGTCAGTGCTGTCCTTTGGGAAAAGAAAAGACCGTTGTCAAAACTCTTGTCAAGGGAGGAATCATGTGTATTTTATTAGGCTCTGAGTTGTTACATACCACCCTCAAGTAAGAATTTATCATAACTCTTCTGTAGGATTAAGGTATTAGAAGATACAGATAACTTGGTTGAGCGTGGGAGGGATGCTGAGAGAAAGCTCTGCAGCTGAAATTGCTGAGGCCTCTGTTTCCTAGGATTGCCTTGATAAGTAATAAAGATTTGATGAGGCTGCCAGCTCTACTTTGAGCTATGTAGATGCCAGATATGGGAAAAGAGTCCAGTAGACTCAGTCTGACATTTGGGAGAGGCATATAGCAGAGATACTTGGTAGAAGATAAGATTGACTGAACACTGTCCATGTGCCAGTCTCTTTAAATATTGTTGCTACTAGTACTACTATTATTACCACTACTAGTAGTACTACTAAGCAAGCACCTCATTGTATATATCATCTCATGTGATTCCCACAAGAATGAATAATCTCTGTTGTACAAATATGGGAATTATGATTTAGGAAGGTGGTCAAGATCTCATGGCTGGTCAAGATCACATGGCTGACCTTGGTGGACTGATTCCAGAAGGCCTGTTTTAACCCCTACTCTACCTGTCCTTGAAGGTTCTTAGGTGGTGTAAACTGTTTACACTCCACTACTCACCAAAAGATTGATTAAACAAAGGAAAGTCATGTTGATCTGCCGCCATGAAAATTATATAGCTAGAAAAAGCAATTCCACTCTGTAACACATGGGCTTGCCATGAAATGGACTCTTGTCAGTGGAAGATGGCATTTAAGAATAAAAATAATTCTGGTTGGTGGATAGTGTTATCACCCTCCCCATTTTATAGACAGGGAAACAGAAGCCTTGGAAGGCTTGGGTAAGGTGTTGCCCCTGGTGACACCTAATTAGGATAGCACAAGGACTCACATTTAGGTCTATCTGATACCACAGTTCATACTTTCAACAGATAATGGTGATGAGGTTAGGTAGTTCACTTTTAGTTGTTTGAAACAGCAAATATTGGCTGAGACCCGTGTGGGTCAAACTTTACATTGGTCCTTTCCAGTGCCGCCTTGGCCTGAAGCTCACATTACCAAATTGTGGAGACAGGATTCTCACAGGTTAAACCAGAGAATAAATTCACACAAAGCATAACTGAGTGTCAAAATGTGTGGCTCAGACTGTAATGGATGGTTAAGAAGGTTTAAAGAAACCAATATGAGTAAAAATGGTTGAGGAAGTTTTCCTGGAGAAAGAAGATTTGAGATGGGTAGAAAGCAGGGGTAGAATTTCAAGAGACAAAGACTTATTTATTCAGTACCTCCAAATAGTCTCAATATTCTAATCATGATGATGGAGATTGACATCTTCAAATCGTAAATGATCTAGTTGGTGAAGTAGCACATACAGGAAATGGCAATGAGCAATACTAGCCAATATTTAATTAAGGGCTAAAGGATGTTCCATTATCTCCAAGAGTTATTTTGGAGACAGAGAGATCAGGAAGGGCTAGGGTAGTTAGGACACCTTGCAGGAAGTGGGACTTGAGCTGTACTTTGGAGGACATGGGATGGATGGAGGGTACAAACACGGTGTTTTCATCAGCGTATGAACTGTGAGGCAGGTGAACCTCAGTAGCATCCTCTGTATTTGGGAGATGAGGTAAACTGGATCCCTCAAAGTTATTCAAATAATTTGCAATTAATGTTGCTCTCCTATGAGTTAAACTATAAAACTTGCACATGGTGGATCCAAGCATGAGATGCAACATGATCTAAGAGAAAATGCATCTAGCCCTGCAGTACTTACTCAGTAGCAACCAGGACTTAGAGAAGGAACTAACCATAAGATAAAGGAATGGTAAACCCCAGAACTAGAGACATCACAGGATGAGTGTCCATCTCGGCACTGTCCAGCGAGAATGTATGTCAGAACCCAGGTTTCCACTCATGGTAGTTTAGATACTTCTCATTTTTCATCACAGTAGCTTTACGAGCATAGCTAAGGTAGGCTCTTCCCCAAGATCAGCCTCTGTTACCCCTGGCAGATGAGATATCAAGCTCATTGCATGTCAATCTCAGATAGTGGGCAAAATCAGCTTCTCAAGGCCATTCTGTGGGGGGACATGTCTGTGAATCAGCTGACTTCCCTGCATGACCCCTGCACCCTAAGACTGCCTGGCACTAACACCAAGACTGGTTGACACTAACAACTCCAGGAATATCCTCACCTAATGCCTGAGTGTTCTTGGAAACCTTGTGTGTTTCCATTTAAACATGAAAATAAGTATATTCTGATGATGGGAGAGAGTAAGGAGAGTTGTCAGGAGTGCCTTCTCAGGTTCCATTACCTGAATGAGTGCAGTTACTGGCTTGAGAAACTACGTGTCAATGGGAAATGATGTCACTACCATCATGGGGGAAATACTCAGCATTCCACTCCTATCTTTAACAGAGCCCTGGGCCTGGCAACTGTCAGAAAATCACCAGTTCCTCTGCCTTGCACATGAAATAGACAAGATTGTGGGACCAGCTACTACTGATACTTAAAAATTCCAGGCTGTGATTATTTGACCCAACAATGACCGCATTTCAGACACAGTGTTGTTTCCTTGGTGGTTAGTTTTGTGCCAGGAAATACTACTTTACATAAATGACAGGTAATCCCCCCCTATGAAGGGTAGAACTGCTACTGTAAAGGGTTAAGGTCAAGGTCCCTAGGAATCTTCAGTGGGATCAAGTTGTCTGACCAAGCAGAGGTGGCTATGAGAGTCCTTCATTGAATCTTATGGAAGAGCCACACCTACAGCATCAAAAGGAGGGGCCTGAACCTTGTGGCCTCATCCAGGGCCTTCCTCAGTGGAAGAAAGCCAGGAGCCTTTCAGGTCAGATAATTCAGTTTGACACAATTAGTGCTCAGGACTTTTAGTGGAAGAGAGTATAAATTAGGAACTTTTGAACAGGAGTAGAGAAATAATTGTATATGTGTGCATGCATTGGATTGATAGGATGGTTTGATAAAGAAGAATAAATGGTTTCTTCTGGCAGTTCAAAATGTCTGAGATTTAGGGAACACACAGACTCATATAACATCCATTTTCTCTGCCTGGATTTAAGATTCACAAGCAGAAAGATGCAAGGAACTATTAGTGATCAATATGTCAGTGCTATTATAAACAAATTGACTAGAGCTTGTGGTTTTACATCTGTAGCTGAAGTTTGCATTGACACTTCACCTCTAAAATGCCTGCAAGGAACAAACCAATGCCAGGCAAGGCTAGAGCAGAGCAGAGCTTCCCCACAAGGATGGGTCCACTATAGGGCTGAAGTCCAGAGTGGATCCATTATGGCTGCTGACAGAGCTGAAACAAGAGAGAACCAGGAAAGGACTGACCATACACACCCAAATTCTTCTCCCAGTACAACAGTGAAGGTGAAGAGAGGCTAGGGTTTGCCCTAATAGATTCCTCCCTGAGGAGGTACAAACTCAGGCAAACAGTGCTGCTTCCTCTGTAAATATAAAGCCACATCCAGAAACTAGTATCATTGTTCTGGATTAATCTACATAGGAAAAGAAATTCTATGTCTGAGTATCCCACAGACTTCCAAGACTTGTATTGGTGGCATTGCTGCCACATTAGTTTTTCAGGCCTCAGGAGGCATATACATTGTGATAATGCAGTGTGGGAGCTCTGGTAGGTAGTGTAGTGGTTACGAATTGGGCTGTGAACCGCAAGGTCAGCAGTTCAAAACTACCAGCTGTTCCGTGGGAGAAAGATGAGGCTTTCTTCTCCCGTAAAGATTTACAGGGTCGCTATGATTCGGAACCAACTCCACAGCACATAACAACGACAATGCAATGTGAGTAACGGAGTCTGCAGAAAAGAAGTGCCCATGCAAGTAAAAAGGGCACCCTCCTTGTCCCCTACTTTTTGTTTCTTGAGGGTGGGACTTGCCTCCAGTTAGGACTACATGCTCTTTGAGGAAGAACTTGAGCATAATCGTTCTCAGAGTTGTACCTGCTCTACTTCAATGCACTCGTTGCTTATTCAGTGATCTAGAGAGTGTCCTGACCGAGAACTGGCAGATCTAAGAATAACTCAGACTATTCCTAACAATCTGGACTTTGAAAACTGCAAGAACAGTCTGGGTTATTCTTAGATATGTTCTAGCCTGAAAACTAAGTCTTGTGATCGCAATATCACAAGATATTGGAAGTCTATGGGATACTCAGAGAGACACCTAATTTCTAGTCCATTTAGATCAGCTTCAGAAGAGGGATATCTTACAATGCAATGATTATAGTTGGAACATCATCTTGTCTAATCTCCCTCCTACCCCTTGAAAAATTCTTTCACAGTCTCTTTCAGATAGCTGCTAAGTTTCTTAGTACTGCTGTAACAAAAAAAAATATCATAAATGGGCGGCTTTAAAGAACATTCCTTTGCTCAGGTTAGGAGTCTAGAAGTCTGAATTCAGGGAATCACCTCTACAGGAAGGCATTGTCTGCCGACGACTCTGGGGTGAATCCTTGTCTCATCTTCTATGTTGTTATTGTTCTTAGGTGTCATTGGGTCGGTTCCCACTCATCTGTACACAACAGAATGAAACACTGCCCTGTCCTGTGCCATCCTCACAACCGTTACACTTGAGTTTATTGCTGATGTCACTGTATCAATCCATCTCATTGGGGATCTTCCTCTTTTTCACTGATTCTCCACTTTACCAAGCAGGATGTCTTTCTCCAGGGACTGGTCCCTTCTCATAACATGTCCAAAGCATGAGAGATGAAGTCTTGCCATCCTGGCTTCTAAGGAGCATTCTGGCTATCCTCCTTCTAACACAGATTTGTTTATTCTTCTGGCTGCCCATTGCACTTTCAGTAGTCTCCTCCAAAACCTCCTATTGTTGTTGTGTTATATTGTTGTTATGAGTCGATTCCAACCTATAGCGATCCTGTATAGGGTTTCCAAGGAGCAGCTGGTGAGCTTGAACCACCGACCTTGTGATTCAAACACTTTGCTGTTCAGTACATTAACCCACAGCGCCACACCAGGACTCCAAAACTCCCTATAGTTCCTTGGATATCCTTATATATGCTTGTCTTCTCCGTTCTATACTAACTTTATCTCTGTGCCCATCAAAACAGAATAAAACCATCCCTTTGTCTTTGTGTCAATTCTGACTCATGATGACCCTATAAGGCAGAATAGAATTGCCCCATCGTTCTTCCAAAGAACAGTTGATGGGTTCAAATTGCCAACCTTTCAGTTAGCAACCAAGTGCTTAACTTCTATGCAACTGGGGCTCACCCTAGAGTGATTAGGTTTAAGACAAACCCTACACTGATATGGACTCAATAATGTAACAAAGAAAACCCTACTTTCAAACAGGATTACAGGACTCTAACACAAATATTTATAGGACACAATTCAATCCATAACAATCCAAAACCTCCTTCTTTTGTTGTTGTTGATAAATGCCATCAAGGCCATTCTGACCCCAACCCATAGTGACCCTGTATAGGGTTTCCAAGGAGCAGCTGGAGAGCTTGAACCATCGATCTTGCAGTTCAAATAACTTTGCAGTCTGACACATTAGCCCACAGCGCCACACCAGGATTTCACTTAATTTCATAATAGATTTTAGAATGTAATCTAAGTTTGCTGAAAAGTTGCAGCAAGATCATGTTTAACTTAAACTTAATCGATACTCTTCACATTCTTTTCAGTGCGTGTGATGTTGTAAATCTTTCTATGATAATTGTCTCTT